>NW_022111307.1:524102-525965 GCF_000313985.2 Echinops telfairi
AGACAGACAGACAGAGCATGAAGGAAGGTAACAGCTTATAAATCCACACAGCAGTACAGAGGGCTCAGTTCAATTCACTTCCATGGGACAGTTAATACTCTGGAAGTCCTTCAACTCATGAAGGCTGCTGGGTCCAAGGTTAAGGAAGCAGACAGCTGAGTCTTCCATAGAGCAATGCAGGCAGTTCAGCCATGGGCAGCAAACAGCAACATTTGTAAGCTCAAGCGATGTATACACCAGCAGTGAGGCAAAGCAGGTCTCGAAGGAACCTCACACTCGAGGAACACAATCCATGGATTGGGTGTCCCACAGGTAGTATAGCTAACAAGTGGAGGCAGAGAACTAGCTAAGTCAGCCACACGCTGGTATGATCATCAGAGTCAAAAGACCAGTTAGAGACCAGTCCCTGGAGAAGGACATCATGCTTGCTAAAGCAGAGGGGAAACAACAAAGAGGAAAGCCTTAGACAAGACGGATTGACGGAGTGGCTACCACAATAGGCTCAAACAGAATGATTATGAGGATGGCACAGGATTGGGCAATGTTTTCTTCTATTGTACATAAGGTTTCTATGAATTGGAACCAACTTGGAACCTAACAACAAAGTACAATAATTTTTTAAAGAATGTGCTACATGAAAATAACATACATGTCAGCTTCAAAAAGTTCATAGGTAATGGAACTAAAAGGTAATGAAATTTTTAGTTCCTCATTGTTGTTGTTAGGGGCTGACAGGTGTTCCAGCTCATAATGACTCTATGCACAACAGAATGAAATAGTTCCAGGTCTGTGCAAGCCTCACAATCATTGCTATGTTAGAGACTATTGCAGCCTTTGTGTGAACCCATCTTGTGGGGGTTTTCCTCCTTTCCACTCTCGCTCTCCGGGCTCTAGTCTCTTCTGGTCATATGACCAAAGTTGGTCAGATAAAGCCTCATCACCTCACTTTTTATATATACTCTTTATTAAGGCTTAAGTGGGACAAGGACCAGACACAGACACATCCTCCAGATGAGCAGGACAATCAAACACAAGATTGTATGTTGTCCAAAGAATTAAGATCCATGTGGCTAATTATAGACAGTATATAAAACATAGACAACTGTTATATATTCATGACTGGACGGAAGAGTGGGCAGAGAAGAAGAACTATACATATGGAGGGTTTAACAGAATATTGATGTTGATTTTATGTCTTGAGATGGTAAATACATATAGTATTTTTCTTTAACCCCCCCCCCTATTCCTTATCTCTCAAACCTAAATAGTGGTTTGAATGGTTTAAGATAAAAAGAGGAGGAAAGGCAAAATTGAAATGGACTTGGAGTTTTAGTGAGAAACATGTTCCTCTCAAACAAACCAAAACATCTTGGTTGTTGGCAGGTCAATTCATCACTTGGGAAGTGGACTCAGAATTGAGGAAAGAATCGTGACTGGGATGCACACACAATTGCAGATGAGTGAGCCGCACAGAATTAGTTCTGGGGCCCTTTGACAACCTAGCTGATTGACTGTCAGGCTATAACTCATGATCATATGGCCCTAGAACCCCAACTTCCAGATGACAAGCATCTGTTGATCTTTAAGGATAAAGACTGTCTCTCCCTGGGCTGATTTGTCAATTGCACAGATATTAGCTCTTGTACAAATGAATGATTTGAGGCACGCTTGCATATCTGCACCATTTTGCCACTAGCATGTGTTCACTTTCACATCTTTGTTCAATGTTGGTCATTATCACAATATTTAAAATGCTTTCATGATGCTATTATATTTTGAATGAAGTCTAGTGTTGATATAACTTTTACATGCATTGAGAAACAACAGAGGACAAGGTCTACATGTGGCCTCCTCCCTGGGGGA
>NW_022111307.1:527471-529234 GCF_000313985.2 Echinops telfairi
TTATTTTGTTGAAGGACATTATGAATTATCCCCATGGGGAATATGGTAGTTCTAGTGATATTAACCTTAATTTAGCATATGCTATAGAATTTGAAACACCTGAGAAAAAGTATAGGACTGCTTTTTAGAACAAAATACATACATTGTTAATTTGTACAGATTATTAATTTAGGTAACTGGGGACATTTACATGAACAATGAGGGTTGGAGATAGGGTAAAACTTTCAATAATGCCCATTCATAAAGATAAAACTAGACTAAACATAAAAAGAGTGTATGAAAATAGCATTTATATGGTAGTCTGAAGTTGTCATTTATCGAACATTCTCAAAGCATGAATTTTGAACCACAGTTCAAATACTTCCCCATCCATAAGCTTGGCATAGTAGTCATTTGCTTCTTCTCAACACTAGGGCATTTCAGCCTTAGGCCCGTGGATGTAGGGCTTTTCAGCCTTAGGCCCATGGATGGATGTAAATTCCCTCCATTCTGCCACCTCTTCACTTGCATGTCCAGTAAGCTTCACAAATAACTCTTGTAGGTATGTCTGTTAATTTGGAGTGACCATAGAATAACGTTATATGGCAGGAACTGATTGGTCTTCTACAACTCTCCACATCATGGGATATGAGGTGAGGCCTCCACTTTCAAAGTGCACACCCACAATTTGAAGGTTGTTTTTCCTCCAAATAGTATTTAGGGCTTTAGGGCTTCTGGTGGCAGAGAGATCAGTAGTTTGAATACTCCATCAGCTGCACAGGAGAAAGATGTAACAGTGTGCTCCCAGAAAGGTTACATCCTTGAGAACTCTATGAGGCAGTTCTACTCTGTCCTACAAACTCTCTATGATTTGGAGCAGATTCAGTGTAATTGGTATTGATGTTTGACGATAGCAAGAAAATAGAAACAAACGAAATTTCCATCAGTAGAATACCAGATAAGGGAACTTGAGTACATGCACACAGTAAAATACTATTCATAGTTTAAAAAGAAGAGAGAGAGAAAACCAAGAAGCACCTTATGGCTGGACCTGAAGAACACTATGCTGAGTACAGTTAGCCAGTAATAAAAGGACAAATTTTATATGAGGTCACTGTTAGAGGAAACAAAAGTTAAAATTTTTCACACCAAAGAGAACAGACTTTGGAGATTTCCAAGTGGAGGAGACTAAGGAAGGGAAGATAAAGCAATAAACTAAACTGTTGATGGATGTTAAATAAATGATATTAGGCCACAAGAGAGAGAAGAAAAATCAGGGATCTGATGGGGTTGATGAGTGGCTTAACATGTTGAATACAAAGTTGATTACCTGAAATGTAACCCTCATCTAATTTACAATAAAAAGAGAAACGTGTCTCTAACATGAACCAAGGAGATATAAAACTTTAGATATAGGAATGGATTTTGAGCTCACACTAAATTGTAAGCCTTAATTTAAGAACAATTAGTTCTTAAGATATAGCCCTCTCAATTCTGGCCCTCATTAAATGATCACTGAAGTTATGGGTGCTATAGTGAAATGTGGCGAAGAAATCAGAAGGTGTTTGATTACCAGAAAGAGTAGGGCCACACAATAGCAGGTCTGCTTCCTGGCCTTTGTAGGAGAATCATTTCTTTTTTTTTTTTTGACTAGTCCAAAAGACTTGTCTTACAAAAAAGCAGCCATCTAATTGAGGTATCCACAAAGTCCACACAAGAAACTCCATGAGCTCGTGTGATCCAAGGATTATAAATAATAAAATCTAAGATCAGAGGAGGGAGCT
>NW_022111307.1:529635-538252 GCF_000313985.2 Echinops telfairi
TCCATGATAGGTCACCCCCAGAGATAGTGACTAGATTACTAGCTCCTTAGAGCTATGGCAGGGGAGATTGGGAAGTATTGGGTAGCTAATAATAATGAGTAAAAGAATGAAGACTTTCTAAAATTGATTGTGGTGATGACTGCAAAACTCTTTTTGATATATTTAAGCCATGGAATTGTATGGTACATGAATTATATGCCAAACTATTTTACAAATAAACCTGACTCTACTCCCCTAGTTGCCTTTGAAAAGCTTTCATTGCTCTTAGCCCTGGTTTTCTGTAATCTTCATGGTCTGGTCCTATCGCATCTCCCGTTCAACCTTGTCCTGGTATGTGCATTAAGGCATTCATACATGTTCTTTTATTTTTCCTGATATATATTTCTCTCATTCCTACTCTTTTCTTCAAGTCTGAGATAAAATGCCATTTCCTTAGGAAAATAGACCTTGACACCCCCATTTATTTCAAGCTTCCTCTTTCAGGTTAAATGAGCTAGCATCATCAATTCAACATTCCCATCCTGTCATAGAGTCAATTCCAACTCATAGCAACCCTAGATAAGGTTGTGGAGACTGTAAGTCTTTATCGGAGCAGGCAGTCCTCAGGAGCGTTGGTGGGTTTGAACTAATGACCTTGCAATTAGCAGCCCAACACCTAACTTACAATTCTACCAGGGATACTTAACCCTCCTACAACACCCGGTAATTCTTCCTTCATAGATGACTATTTCAGTGCACAGATTAGGTTTTTCATAATCTCCTCCATAGAGTATAATTGCCAGTAAGAAAGATCAAGTCTGTTTTGTTCTGTGCTTCATCCACAGTCCTTACATTGTAGAGCATAAATTGCAAGAGAAGCTCACTACTTTTTGAGTGAATGCCTGATGGTATTCCCTGAATAACAGTTCTGCTTTCTGGCCTTTGCAGGAACATAATTCCTTTTTTGACAAGTCCATTAAAAGTACCTTCAACTGGTGACCATAAATTTGTGTCCCTGTAATTTCCACCCCATGTTTCTGTTTGGTCTTTGAGTTTTCAAAGAAAAGGTCATTTTAAGGGTTAATGAAGATATAGAACATTTTGTTTTATACTTACAGTTTCAACTAGTGCAGGCCACATTCGCAATGTGAAGTGGTGTAAGCTCTGCACACACTAAAATGGCTAGGAGATGAGCAACCAAACCGTTCCTTAAAGCCCATAGAGAAAATATTCATTTTGTGATTTATTAACCTGAATAAAAGAAATGATTCAGTGAACCATCCAACTTTACATACTCATCTTCTGATGACATCTTTGTCTCTATTTTCTCCTCATATTCTTTATTTTAATTTATTTACACATTTAAAGGGATATATTGTAATTAGTTAATGCATGCTCTAATATTCTGCTAAGCTCAGTCTGGTCACAATTTAGAGTTCCCACAGGCATAATCAAAGCTTCAGTGTGGGAGGAAGGTCAGCTTGGTGACCTTTAGCTTTCGCTTGAACCCTGATAAGTTATGACTCAGTGCAACGTGACCCATGCAGATAGTGAGTTCTGAATTCTCTCTCTCTCTTTATTTTTTTCTCTCTAAAGCATAAGCCCTTAAATCCTGAACTGGACTCAGTACATCTTCTCCCTAAATGCATTTCCCCTCCTTTCCCTAACTTGCTTAAGGATTTAATGGCTGTAAGAATACACGGGGAAAATGGTAGAGGAGTGTTGTTAGTGGTAATACTATTCTACAGCCAACTTCCTCTCCCACGCCTGCTCCTTCCTGGATCATCCTTCATCCATGTAGAAATTCTAGTAAATATCAACTAAGCTATCGCTATATATACATGGATAAAAAGTTCGTCTGTTGGCTTTTTAAATAAAAGACTTCTAAACTCAAAATAATGTTGGATTTTTTTAAATCTGTTTTTTAAAAGATTAGACTTTGCCAAGTTGGGGAGGACAAGGAAGGGAAGATAAAGCAATAGAATGACAGTTGAATTTGTAGTATTATTGGAGGGGGTCTTATTGGTGGAATGAGAAAGCATGCAGGGGCTACTCAGAAGATTGGCAACTTGAAGCCGTCCAGTGGCTGCACAAGAGAAAAGGCTCAGCAATCTAATCCTTTAAAGATTATAGCCAAGAACATCCTGAGACAGTTCTATTTGATTGTACTGAGTAAGAACAACATCAACCCATCAAAGGTACCTCACAAAAACAGGACAATTGAATTTAGTTTTTAAGAATATTTATTCTTGGTATTTCTTCCAATGCTTGAAGGAAATATATAAAGTATCCAAAATCAATGGTAATTTAGACTGCATGAATTTTTCTTGTGGCCAAAATCTCAGTTCCTACAGATGATTAAATTCCATCTTTACACACTATTCAATATTAAAATTTACTTTAATTTTTTACTGAACTGCATGAACTTTTTAGTTCTATCCATTGGCCCCAATTAGATCTAATTTTGTCAATATTTGTTCTAATTTGAAGATTAAAACAGCCTATTTTAAATATTTTTGAGGAATACTGTTTCTGCTTTGTATAATCTTTCAATCTTGGCATTAAAACCCTAGTGATATTTTAGAGCATTAGTAACGTTAGAGCAACACAGCCTAAATGAAGTGGCTATTTGGCTGTAAAGCAGTTTTTCTTCACTATGCAGATTTTCCCAACCGAGTTTATAAGAAAGATGGTGATAAGGTATTTTTTTTCTATTCCCAACTTCATTCCATAAATTTGAAAACATATGGAACGCTGGTTTTAACTGAGATAATGCAGCACTGTTCTAGCGGCTTCAATTTTAAATGTATTGTTCTTCCACTTCTAATCATCTGAATGAGTTCATCCATCTTCCAGAAACTTTTCTCCCTAAAAATAAGAAGAAAGAATTCAACTTGTAAAATTTCTTGAATAGATAGGAACTAAAAAATAGAATAATCACATTTTTCTTACAAAACAATAAATAACACTTGTGATGTTTTTATTCCTTCTTCATTTGTATGAATACGCTTATATGTATTTTAATATTGATAACATAATGTTGTTTGCCCATGTCTTTAATGAAATTTTCAAAAAGACTTTCTATGGAGTTCTGGTGGCACAGTGGTTTATGTGTTTGACTGCTAACTAGAAGTTGAGTTGCTCAAACCCATCAGCTCCTCTGCAGGAGACAGATGTGGCTCTCTGCTCCCTTCAACGCGCCCTTCAAGATTTACTCACAAGGACAGCTCTATTACATCCTATAGAGTCACTAAGAGTCAGAATTAGCTCAATGAAAGTGAATCTTTGAATTATGAAGCACAATCCATACTATGGAGAGAATGTTTCTTATTGAGTGTTTAGATATTTCAAACAAATATTTTATATGCTGAAAAAAGTTGTGTATATTATTTTATATGAATTTATTATTTTTATAAATTACTTTTATGCTTGTTGGCTTAACAGATACACATTTTAATATTCTTAAAATAGTCATATGACTGCATCTCATAGTTTTTTAATATATGTATAGAGATATAGATTTATATATCTATTTGTCATGGCTATGTTTGACTTCAAAACATGTGATTCTTCTTTTGGAATCTAAGTGTCAATAAATAATGCCACTTTATTTCCTTCCTGAATTAAGAACCAAATAAGCAATAGACACAAAAGACAGGCACATGGGAAACAGTTATAACAGTTATAATTGTCACTATAAAGGGTGCTTAGTTGTAAACTATGGCTTACATGTGTTGTTTAAATAGACTTTGTAAGATTCAGTTCTGAATAATGTAGATTTGCTCATCCTGTCACTGGTGCTGCTGGACAACCACACACCAATTTCACTGGGACATGGTTCCTATAAAGGAGCTCTGATGGCACAATGGTTAAGCACTTGCCTGTTAGCCAAAAGGTTGATGGTTTGAGCTGAAAGATGGGCCAACAGTTTGGATTCACCCAGCTGGACAAAGATCTGGTGATCTTCTCCTTTGAAGATTACAACCTTAAAAAGGCTTTGGGGTCGCCGTGAGTCAATGCTTCCTTTCTTTTTCTAATATTGCTAGTCAAATTTCTTTTCAATAGTTCTTTTATGGAAAAAGTAAGGATTGGAAAACAAGTCTTGTACCTCACCATCTGTATTAGTCTAGGTACTTTGGAGAAACAAATCCACAGCAACTCATGTAGAAGAGAGTTTTATGTAAAGAAAGTGTGCATCACGAAAACATCCCAACCCAATGCTGCCCAAGCCCACAAGTCCAACATTAACCCATTAACCCAACACCAGTCCACAAAGTCCTCCACCTCACAAAACAGAGGCAATGATGCCGACTGCAGAGGAAAGCTGAGTCAGTGAACGAATAAGCATCTCAGCACTAGCAGGGGTCTCCACACGGCTGCTCCAGCACCCAGGGCTGCATCGGGATAGGTCCATGTGGCTTTTCCATGGGGATGTCTTGTAGGAAGTCAATCTTCCCAGCTGAAGCAGGGAACTGCTAAGGCAGCTGCACCCTGGTGCGACCATCACAAAACAAGAGACCCAGAACTAGAAAGGCGAGGCTCACCAAGCCATTTATCCCTCCGCCTTTCAGTTAACCCCACATGTAATTATTGGCCAGGTTGGCACAATTAACTAACTCACCATCTTTACAGTTCCATCTATAAATATTATATGGCAGTAGGCTTAGTGATTCTTAAAATTACATACATGCATATATATATATACATACCGACCAAAACCAAATCCACTCCAAACCCATTGATTCTGACTCACTCAGCCAGAATCCTCCTTAGCCTTGAGGATTGCAAGGCTGCATGTTGTTTACTTTAGAAATACTATCAGGAGGGACCAGTCCCTCGAGAATAATAGTGTACTTGGTACAGAGTCAACGAAATAGAGGAAGAATCTCAATGAGATGGATTAACACAGTGGTTGCAACAGTGGATTCAAACACACTGAAGCAATGGTTTTTTGAGGCTGGCACATTGCTGGGCAATATTCATTTTGTTTCACATGGGATCACCGAGAGTCAGATCCAACCAGATGGCACTTGACTCCACCACCACCACGTGTGCATACAAATTAATGTATAAATTCTCCAAGTGTTGAAAACTAATTATAAAAAAAAAGAAAAAGAAAACTAATTATTTTGTTGTGTGCCATCCAGTCAGTGCTGACTCTGAGTGGCCCCACGTGACAGAGTACAACTGTCTCATAGGGTTTTCTTAGCTGTAATTTTTACACCAGATTTTTCCCTCAGAACCACTGGGTACATTGGAAATGATAGCTTTTTAGTTAATAACCAAGTGCTTAGCCATTGCACCACCAGGACTCCCTAACATTAGCAATGAAGCTATTATAATACATTCAATAAAAGAGACTTATAACATACCCCCCTTTCCATATAGAGCTAATATGACTTAGGTTCCAAGTAAAAAAATTCACACTTTAACTTAGTCAAGTCTTTTCTCTTTCTAACTAATTTGAAACAACATCAATAACAAGCAAAACAAAACAAAACACTGCCATTCTGTTGATTAAGGTTTATAAGGACCCCTTTTCACCAGAGCAGATAGTGTCACCTTTTCCCCGCAGAGTGGCTGGTGGGTTTGAACCACCAGCTTTGCAGTTACCAGCACAATGCTTACCCTGTAACAACACCAGCACTCCTCGTATTATTTTTTCTGATTTTGTATGGTTTCTGGACTTGTTGTTAATTAAAAACTTTTTTTTGCTTCAAGCCTTTAAGATCCCAGACTATTTCTTTTGATAGCCAGGCCCCATCAGCTTTCTTCACCACATTTGCTTATGCACCTATTTTGTCTTCAGCCATCTAGCTCAGCGGCAACAAAGCCCACATGGAGGAAGCACACCAGCCTGTGTGATCATGAGATGTCAAAGGGATCAGGGATCAGGCATCTGAGACGCAGAACAAAATCATATCCAATGTGAATAGGGGTGGGTGTTGGTATGGAGTGGAGACCCTATGCCCATCTATAGACAATTGGACATCCCTTCACAGAGGGTTCACAGCGAAAAGATGGGCCAGTCAGGGTGCAGTGTAGCACGAATGAAATACACAAATTTCCTCTAGTTCTTTGGTGTTCCTTCACCCCACTATCATGACCTCAATTTTACCTTATGAATCAGATTAGGCCAGAGCATGCACACTGCTACAGATAAGAGCCTGTAACACAGGGAATCCAGGATAGATAAACCCTTCAGGGTCAACAATGAGAGTAGAGATACCAGTAGGATTAGCGGACGGTGCGGAAATAAAGATGGATTCGATCCCAAGGATAAATCTAGAACCCCCTCCCAGAGGGACGAATAACGGAAAACTGGGTGAGGGGCAACGGAGGATGAGGACGATGTAAAATATGGAAATAATAATCTTTAACTTATCAATGGTTCATGAGGGAGGTGGATGGGGGAGGGAGGGAGAAGAACTGGGGAGCTGATAACAGGGGCTCAGGAGGGAAGAGAATACTTTGAAAATGATGATGGTGGCATATGTGCAAATGTGCTTGACACAGTGGATGAATGTATGGATTATGATAAGAGATGTAAGAGCCTCCAATAAAAGTATTAAAAAAACAAAACAAACTTTTTTCCATTGCCAGAATTAAATTGACTTTCTTTCCACACCTATTGTTCACGTGGAAACAGGTTTTAACCACTGCATATGTTATTGCCTATGTGATGGCTAGTAGAAAGCTATGTTGGAATGCAGATACTAACTAGTAATGGGCAAGTCTCTGTCCACATCAACATAATTGACTTCTGTACATCATTCTGGAGGAATGAAATTAACATTATGCCTCAATAAATGGAATGTTTCAAGGTCCTGCCGACCTGTTTAAAAAAATACAATTATTTGGATGTGAAATGTCTACTACACTGAAAACTTTCTAAGGACAATGATCATTTTCAAACCAAATGACTGCTATCCAGTCAATTCGGACTCTCAGCAACATATAGGACAGGGTAGAACTGACCTGTGGGTTTTTGATACTCTAACTCTTGAAGGGAGTAGAAATTCCCCTTTTCCTCCCATGGGATGGCTGATAGTTTCAAACTCCTGACTTTGAGGGTAGCAGCCAAATGGGTAACCACTGTGCCACCAGGGCTCTTCAACGATCTTTACCCACAATTGAAATATCTTATTTAACTAGGTAAATAGTCATCTGCTGAAGCTATGGGGGGAAAAAGCTGTCTGGGAAAATAATTAAAGATACCTCCTTGTATGATTAGCTACTGAATCCAGTAATGGGATAATTGACTACAGTCTTCTCTCAGGAGAAATGAAAGAGCATTCCATATGCCAGTATATTTACCTGTTCAGCCTACCTCCGAGATAACTCTTCCATTTTGTATCTGCCAACTTGGTTTGTGTGCAGGTCAAGTTACCTATTATTATCTGCTATTTTGTTATAGATTTTCTGTGGCAGGAGGCAATACCCTGAATCAACAATTGGGCTGTAACATAACCATCTTCCTTTAAAATCATCCCTTCAGTCATAGTACAAAATGTAGCTTTTAATTGTTCTTTTGCTCATAGAAGAAAAACCCATAAAGGAGTACAGTACTTGCAATCACTGAACAAGGTATCTATCTTTTTTTTCCCTTATCTACATATATAGGACCACTAAAGGATTTTACATGATGCTTACTTGATGAAATTTAAGACTAACTGTTAAACAAGGAAAAATAAGACTTATTTGTGCAGAAAATACATTTTTTTGCATTCAATGAGGATTTTTATTTCAATTATCCACAAAACAATACTTTATAAAAATATTAAGTTTTAGGCTACCATTTTATAAAAATATTAAGTTTTAGGCTACCATTATTCACTTTAAAACATGTTTGTGCTACAAGATTCTTTTGCCAACTTCAGTTTTTGGTGAAGGTTAAGTTCCACATTCAGATACTGAAGACAAACAGCTGTTAAAAAATGTCAAATGTACAAAGTTGTTTATTTTCTCCACAATTTAAAAAATACATAACCATTTAAACTCAACAAACATGAAGTTAGTGTTTATCTCCTTATTACACAATTGCTATTACAAGGAGTCACGCCATTAATTTAAAACCTATTCGATGCCATCAACTTTTCATGGCTTATTTTTCTTAACAGCATTAGTTCAGAAACATGAGTTTGTTACCCTTTTGTAAAATGCTAAGAAAAGTTACATTAGTTCACATACAGCCCTTTAAAAATCTGATGTCACAGGGCATAGACGTGAAGTGTAAATAAGGATGGCAAATACATTTTTTAAATGTGCTCAACTTAGACCTTAGAATTGGCCTATTTTCCCCTTTGGCTTACACTTTCAGAAAAGCTTTATCTTCTGATTTATGTTCAATTGTAAATAGCTATTAATTTTTTTAACAGAGATTCTCTGCCCCCATATACACTCCCACTCCTATTAAGCTACAGTAGTTAATTATTTATAAAATACGTGTGCTTTAAATCCATTCAAGACTTAATTATATATATATTTTTCCATTTTATTGGGAGTTCTTACAGATATAACAATCCATAGTTCAATTATATCATGCACGATTTTACAATGGCTGCCACCATCATTTTCAAAACATTTTTTTTCTTCTTGAGTTCTTTGACATCAGCTCCCCTTTATCCCATCCCTCCCC
>NW_022111307.1:538848-539875 GCF_000313985.2 Echinops telfairi
TTAAATTCAAGCCTTCAAGGCTCCAGATGCTATATCTTTTAATAGTCAGACACCATCAGGTCTGCCCACCACATTTGCTGATGTACCCATTTTATCTTCAGCAATCGTATTGGGAAGGTGGATATCATACATGGCCACATTATTAGAAAGAGTACTGTTCTTGTACTGAGGTAAGATTTAGTAAGAGGCCCAAAGTTCATCTTCTTCCATATTGTATTTACATATATATATACACACAATACACTTATCTTTATATATTTATATATTTACATATAGATACCTACATATATAATTTTTACTTTCATATTCTTTCCCTTTTTCTTTCCTCTTGCTCCATATTTTAACTCTCAAGATAACCTGCTTTATAAACAGACATTTCATTTTTAGTTACTTTTAATTAACAAGGGGCAGTAGTGAGTATATTAAAAGACAAAACACCTGTACCTAACAGTAAATCTAATATCTAATATCTACTCAGGATTAGGGAGTAAAATGGACATGTCACTAGCATTAGTATTTTCCCTCTTGGGAAACTTCCTAGATCAATATTATTTTTCTAATTTACCAGGTGAGTTAGCAGAGGATTTAGAGTCCTTGGAAATATAGTCGTAGATTGACTCAGGCTCAGGAAGTCGAGCAGACAATTTAAACCTGGATATAATTAGATGGTGCAAACCATCAACACACTCACTAGCAAGCTGGAAGATAAAGGTTTAAATTCACCAGAGGTGCCCCAGAAGAAAAATCTGGCATTCTACTTCTGAAAAATGAACCATTGAGAACCCTATTGAATATCATTCTATTCTGATGCATAAGAACCATCATGAGTCATAAACAATAAATAAAATATATCAACTGAAATTTTAGATACAAAGTCTTTGCTCTTTTTTTTCATAGCATGTTTGCTCACTCATTCATTTTCTATCTTTTTTTTTCTTTAGAGCCATGGAACTGTATCTTCCAGATACTGACATGGCTCATGAGTGATAGTTTCTTAAAACATCTTAGCTCAATCCTCGTCTTACTG
>NW_022111307.1:540549-542265 GCF_000313985.2 Echinops telfairi
TTAGAAATTGGTCAAATTTCTTAATCTCTGTACTACATTTGAAACATTGTAAATCTATCTCCTTGGCTGATTGCTCACTGTCTATTTAGTTGGTAAATTAAATAAATTGCCCATGGTTGGGAAATTAATAGTTTTTACCTTCGTGTTGTTCCTCTTTCTTCTCCAAATAAAGCATCATAGGGATCATTGTGAGAATAAAGTGTGAGATGATATGTTTGAAATAAAATATCATCATTTCATAAGTCAAGTATTATTTTTTTCTTAGGTGTCCTTGGGTGGTTCAAACTGATTTTAGCTCAATTTCTAGCCAAGAGGTTGATGGTTAGAACCCACCTGAAAGCACCCCAAAAGGCAGGGATAGCAATCTGCTTCCCAAAGTCTCAGCCTTGGAAACCCTGCGGGCCTCGTACTCAGAACACGTGGGGTTGTCGTGAGTTACTAGCAACAAGTTTTCTTAATTATAATATATGCATTGTATAATGTTATTATTGTTAGATGCCATCAAATCAATTCTGATTCACAGTGATCCTATGGACAACAAAATGCAACATAGCCTTGTCCTGCACTACCGTCACAAATGTTTGAGTCCATTCTTGCAGCCCCTGCGTTAATTTATTTCATTGATGGACTCCCATTTTTCACTGATGCTCCACTTGACCAAGTAAGATGCTCTTTACCAGGGATTGTTCTCTTCTGATAATATGCCTGAAGTATGTGAGATGAAGCCTTGCCATCCTTGCTTCTAAAGTACATTCTGGTTGTACCTCTTTCAGGACAGATTTGTTTGTTCTTCTGGCAGTTCCTGGTGATTTTAATATTCTCGGACAGCACCATGATTCAAATGCATCAATATTTCTATAGTCTTCCTTCATCGTTGGCTACCTTTCACATGACTTTGAGGTGAATGAAGATAGCATGCCTTGGGTTCAGGTGCGCATTCATTCTCAAAGTGATGTCCGTTGACTTCAATAGTACTTTGAAGAGATCTTTTGCAGCAGATTTGCTCATTGCAATACATATTTCGATTTGACTGCTTCTTCCATGAGCATTGCCTTATATAATAATAGCAATGAAGATAAGACTAGCAGTAGGGAAGACATTTTGGATTCTTCAACTTGTAGCTTGATTATAAATTCCAATAATTAATTATTTAAAAAATAAAACATGTATTGACACCTATTTACTACATGGGAGCCCTTCGGTAACACAAAATCCTTGGCTAACTAACCAACAAATTGTTGGCATCTACCCAGAGATGCCGCATGAGAAAGGCTTGGCAATCTTCTAAAAGGTCAAATCCATGCAACATCTTTAAAACTGTGCTTCTAGCCTGAAACACATGGCATTACTACGAGTCAGAATCTACTCCACAGCAACTGGGGGTGATGGTGATGAATTTATTACCTGTAAGACATGTTCTAGGCACTGTGGAAAATGGATTGAACAAAATGGACAGAAACCACTGTTCTGTGGAACTTACGTTCTATTATGGCTATAGAATATAACACATTTAACACCCATTTTATTGTTGGGAATGGAGTCCTGGTGGCATAATGGTTTCTCCTTAAGCTGTGATTCTCTAGGTCAACAGTTCAAAACCACCAGCTTCTTCGCGGGAGAAAGATGGGGCTTTCTACTCTCAGAAAGAGTTGTGGTCTCAGAGCCAGTTCGACCCTGTCCTATTGACGCACCATGAGTCTGCATCAATGCGGTGGT
>NW_022111307.1:543489-559851 GCF_000313985.2 Echinops telfairi
CCCCTGACGCCCTGGCCCGGGTCCCGCGGGCCGCCTTAGCTGCGGGTCTGGAGGAGCGCTGGGTCGCAGGCATGGAGCGCCCCGCGGTCCGAACCCCCGTCCGCAGGTCGCTTCCCCGGGCGCGGAGGCGGTGGCCTCCAGCGCGTCACCAATTTGACAGCCGGGCGCCAAATCAGAGATAGGTGCTGAGCTTCTGGGGATTAGAACTCGCCGCTCTTAGCTCCTCCCCCCGCCGCATTTAAAACTCCCATGGACTTTATGGAAAAGTAAGCGTGGGCTGTGTCTTCAGCGCCTTCTTCCACTGCAAAATGGTGAGTAAGGAGCTGGTGAGACCAGAGAGCTCTGAGCCAGTGATCTTGGCTTTTAGAATTTCTCCCACCCAGAATTTCTCTGCTACCTTCTCATTAAACCAGGTCATTTCTTCCCCTTTCCACCACTCTGTAATCTCCCCTATTATCTCTAGCTTTCTCTGGTCCAATCTCTCTTTCTGTTTCTCTTCCCTCTGTGATTTCTTCTCTCCTAACTCATCTACAGTTCACTCTACATCTCCATCTGCATTCATTTTTGATTCCATCTCTTCCTCTCGATTATACACATGTTGGCAAACACTTGGACTTGAACCAGTCTTAGGGTACTTGGAGGTTTGTTTGCTTCCCAGGTGCCAATTGCATAATAGCTCAGCTCGGATTCTAATAGTTCAGGGAAGGAGCCTGCAAACATGCTTTTGGATGAAAAGAAAATAGCACTTTGGTACAATTTTTGACTGAATTTCTTTCATCTAAATCATCCAAATTAGACTGATTTCAGAACTGGCCCTTTTTCAAAACTGAACTTGCTGGGAACATTAACAACGTGTGATTTAATTGACTTAACTTTTTCCTTCTCCTTATTTGTTTTCTCTGTGCTTATGTTATGCCCAAGTAAGTCCTCAAGTCAACAAAAGGCAATAATCAAAAGTGAACAAAAGAGCTGAGCGCTCCTTCAAATGAATGGCCTTTTACCTGATTAAACATTGGCAAATAATTAGAAGTGGATTGTTGTACAAATTAACCCAGGAAGGCTGCAAACCTTGCTATTTGGAAAGACTGTGTTTCAAGTTTGAAGCGTGGGGTGGAGGAGGGTGAGTAGAAGGGTGTTCACTGGAAGAGAACACAGCTGAGGATACATGCCAGGCAGTTAGTGGTGGCAAGATAACTTTGAAAAGGCTTTGAGACCTAAGGATGGAGAGAACTAGAGCCTACTGTCTTTGTTCGCTAACGTATTTCAACTCTGATTTGTTTCTGTTGACTGACTTTATGCTACTGTACTAGGAATTAGGGTTTGAGTCAGAAACAACATACATTTAATTCCACCTGGAACAGATACATACATATACACATATATGTGTGCATGATGTCTTGTGTGTGTGTGTGTGTGTGTGTGAACAAGCTTCTCATTCAGAAACTATAATAATAGCAGTGGAATATCTATCGTTACATCCTATTCATTTCAATTTTACCATCTTAGCCTCTTTGCCTTTCAAGGTGATTAGAAATAGAATTAAAATATTTTATAGAGAGAAACAAATAGTTTTTAATGCCTTAGATGCATTAAGTAAAATTCCTTTTACCTCAATTCTGGGTAGCATGTTAGACGACTCAAACATTGCAACAGGGATTACTCCTGGAAATTACACTTTTGGTCCAGCTAATCCTACCTTGGGTAAAGCAAATAGCTGATTTCCTTTTAGGAATTAATTAAATCGTGGACCTATATTGTGTCTGACTCACTGCATCTAATTTCTGCATCTTTCTCTCATCCACTCCACCTCCAAATCCCTATCACCCTCTCCTGAAACCCCTTCTTGCCCCTTGTTCTGAATTCACAGAACACCATTCTGCCTTGCCAAGACCAGTACTTTGTAGGAGGCCAAAGCTATAATTGTCCGTATTCCACTACAACGTCAGAATCTACTGTTGATGTTTCCAGGGAGACTTGGGTCTCTTTCTGGGCTGCCGGTCTCCTGGACAACAAAGAGCCTCAACAAGCACCAGAGGCACAGGGTAAGTTCTGCTCTTCTGCTTTCCTGGTGGAGTTGGGGACTTTTTCTAGCATCCAAGGTGGCGGAGCATCATAGTCTACAACTCTGGAGAGGATGGTGTGGGAGGTGAAAGCAAGCCCAGACCCTCACATTTTACAGCCTATAAGATTCTGCTGCTCCACACTTGTTACATAGTGAAAATGGGAGGCTTTTTCTAGCCTGTTGGACCACGTGTACTTGTCTCTACATTATAGAGTTCCTGGAACCAAGGGATTTCTAGCCTACTGAGAGAGTTTGAGTCTGAGTCAAAGTTTTATAAATAACTGTCTCGTGCAATGCTCTTAGAGGCAAGATACCAGTCAAACCAATTCTGTTGAAATCACATACACCAGAGAAAACATTGCCCAAAGATATGATCCTAAATGGCTTATAAAAGTTTACTTCTTTCTCTTTTCTCTTCATACCATTTTAACAAAAACATTTTATTAATAATTTAAATAATGGAGGACAAGAATCAGGCGTGTAGCAGATGCAGAAAAGAAAGTTAAAGTGAACCACTCTAGCATGCCCTCAGAAACTTTATTGACAGATACAGATACATTTACTGTCAAATATAAAGTAGTGGGGGTATCTCTCTGAAGAAGCTCAGAGACATGCCTATAGATTCATTTGAAACAGATGTGGTTTGGGTACAATATTGAGACAGTTTTTCAAATCTTCAAGGAAGCAAATACCATATCATTTTAGAGTAAACACAACTACTACATAGAAGTATGAATAAGTACTTTCTATCATTTTTAACTGGAGGTACACAGGCAGGGATTTTAATCTGGAGAAACTATAGCAAGATAAAATAGGATTGCATCCTATAGCCCAAACCTATTTTATCGATTGTTAAGGTCAAGAAAATAAGAGAAAAACTAGAATATGGAATGGAATTGCAATACTCTGCCTAGTGGGGGGAAGAGTCAATGCATATTTGAATAAACTAATATTACGGATGAGACAGTCTTAAAAAATTTAGTCAGTAAGTGCAAGGATGTGATTTCTATGCTCCTAAAAGCTTCATGTTCATCACTATGACATATCATCTATAAATATTAGTCTTTCCCAGTTTGGTTGCCTCTTCTAAGGCTTTAATTTTTTTATTTGTTGAGATTATGCTATTCCTTAGAAAGTAAATTAAGCCAATCAAACTTCATGAGATTGTATGGTGGGTCTTCTCTTTCTGCACATGCAAACACGTGTTTCCTCAGCTATCCATTTGTTATTTTCACATAGAACCGTTCAGTGACTCGAATTTACCTGCTCTGGACTCAGGCTCCTGGAAGGAGGACCAGCTGTCCTCTCAGCTCTACAGAAATAAGCAGGTACGTGTAGGTAATCAGAGTATTGAGACTGGCCATGTTTCATACAGCACATTTTCTACCAAATCTTAACCAACTATCACATTCCTTCTTTTTCTTTTTAAAATTCACATGTGGTAGAATTTCAGTTTAAAACCAAGGTGGGCGTATGTCCACAGAATGATCAAACTTAGTGGATTAGGATCAAAGAAGAAGAAGAAAGAAACAAGACAAAACACATTACAAAGACCAGCAGTCAAGCTGCAACTAATACACAATTTACCTAGATGGCTTCTTGGATTCTACTTTTCCTCTTCTATGTATTTGGAATATTTGTGCTGCATCCTTCAGGGGCTGTTGGAAAGACCAAATGCTATACTGAGTGTGATATTTTTAACCACTGTGGAAGGGATGATGATTAGAAAAGCTATCGGATTATTTAATTTTATACTTTAGGTTATTCCTGAGAAATAAATATAATCTAGTGACTAGGCAAACAGGCTGAGGAGAGCCAATCCATCCCTCTCTTTTAATGCTCCAGGAAGGAATCAAGTATACACCCTTTGCAAAATGTCCTTTTCTATATTTAAACAGTTGCATGCGGCTCATTTTCCAACATACCTCCCCATTCACTTGTGGTTACAATTTTAAAAGTTCTATACTTTCTTCAAATAGTTTTCAAAGAATTAAAAGAATCGCAGCAGAAAACTGAACAATCAGGTGGCAGGGTGTGTGGATTCAATTTAGGCCTCCAGGGCGAGGGTTATCTGAGGTTGTGTTCATAAAACAAACAGAATAACCAAGTTTAAGCTGGTTGAGGAGCAATGACATTATTATAGGGTTACAAAGTCAATATAGTGGAGTCCCCTTCACTATTGTCTGCTTTTTACAGCTTCAAGATACTCTGGTACAGAAGGAAGAAGAACTTGCTAGGCTACACGAAGAAAATAATCACCTGCGACAATACCTGAATTCAGCTTTAGTGAAATGCCTTGAGGAAAAGGCCAAGGTGTGCAACTATCCCCTTCACCACAACGGAGCCGTGAGTAAAGACAGGCGAGACTTGGGTAAAACAGAAACATGTTTGATAAATAATGTAGTTGAAACACATGTATACAATCAATATTTCTCAAGAAAATTTCTAAGAACTTTTGTTTATGATTTCCCTGAGCTATCTAGATTGCATATATTAACCATCGTACATTACAAGATGAATGGAATAAGAGTTTAATGTCAGGCAAAAGACTGCTATTTGAATGGAACACAAGAGTGGGAAGCAAAGATAATCTTTTAATCACCTTTGTCTTTGGGTTAGTCGCTCTCTTCCTGAAGACCTCTGTTACTTTCGTCTACAAATGGATGGGCTAGAGCCCTGCCAAGAGCCTCCTCCACTCTATAATAGCATGAATAATGTTAGAACCCAGCTTTTTTGCTGTCAATTCAAACCTAAACCCAAACGCACTGTCATTGAATGGATTCTGACGCATGGTAACCTTATAGGACAGAGTAGAACTGCCCTCCCACCCCCTCCTAGAGTTTCAGAAACTGTAAGTCTTTATGGGATTAGTGAGCCTCATCTTTCTCCCTTAGAGCAACTGATGGTTTTGAACTGCTGATCTTGCAGTTAGCTTGCAAAAATGTACCCCATTACGCCTCCAGGGCTTTTTGCTGTTAATTAGCAAAAAGGTATATCAAATTAAGTTAGATCTACCAAATTACATTATCTTTCAATTCACTGAATATTAAGCACTCAGTTACTAACCCAGAGGTTGGTGATTGAAACCCAACCAGAGGAATCACAGAAGAAAGGGTTAGCAGTCGTCCCAAAGAGTCACAGTCTGGAAATCTCCTCAGAGTCCACTTCTACTCTGTCCTACATGTGGTTGCTATATGCCCTAGTTGATTCAGTGGATCTGGCCTGTTTTATTGTGGTTCTTAATTCACATTTCCCCCCTATACTTCAAAATTCAGATTTACTCTTTGTAGTTTGAGGATAGGCCATTTACCCCCAGGTAAATTCTGCTCTTCTTCCTTTTATTGATTAATGTGACTTGTATTATTTATTTTCAATGCCAAGCAGGAAGAGAAACCCCAACAAATAGAAGTCAGTTAACAACCTTTGCTTTACTTCTAAAGCTACATTATGTGAAATTATTTTGTTAATTTAAATTGGTGAGACTTCTTAATGGTTTTACAAGACAATAGCAGTTTAGAGAAGAAAAGACACTCAGATTCTTTTACAACACAATTAGTTGTACTGAAAAGGGAGCCCATATCATGACTACTAGTCTAGACTCCTAGCTCCAGTCACTATTCCATGAAAAATACAGTTTTTACATTAAGGATTTAGTTGTATTTAATCAGGTTTTTTCCTTGCTTGGTCTCCATTTTACAAGATTTACAATAATAAAATATAAATGCCATGTATACACTAACGAACTAAGAGGAAGCAGCAACGCATAGGGTTGATATCAGGTGTTCTCTCTAGTCCAGATATCTTAGGTTAAATTTACCCATGTGATCTTCGGCAAGTCGCTATTATACCCGTGTCTCAATTTCCTTATAATGGAGATTTTAATATAATTTTGTAGGGTCATTATTAATGGGAATTTATTTGATGGCAGTGAGTTTCAGGTTTTGGATACAAAATGAAATAATATATGTACCCAATGATCAATGAATGTTCCTTGCTATTGTGCCTTTTAAAATACAAAAACTTACTTCCCTGAATTGTGGTCTTAAAGACACCTTTTATTCCTTTAAAAAAAACAAGAAACATCTGAATTTAGTGTATCTAGGTAGTAATTTCTCATCATAGTTTTACTTTAGAAATAGAAAGAGTGTAACTAATAAGTTTTACATATATCTATATCTGTACATATATGCACACACATATGCATTTACATATGTGTGTGTATCTGTGTGGTCAATGAGAAAAAGAAGACATGAAATCCACTTTTCTAAGGAATTTAAGTGACTAATAAATTATTTTCAGAGTCCCTGGGTGGCACAAGTAGTTAAGTATTCCACCAATGACTAAATGGTTACAAGTTTGAACCCACCCACAGACTCTTCTAAAGAAAGGTCTGCTTTGCAAAGGTTGAAAATCCTGTGGGAACTAATTCTACTCTGTAACATGTAATTCGGGATCCACTGGATGGCTGATGGTGACAGCAAATGTATTTAGGACAACATGGAATAAAATGATCTTAGTGGATTTTCTGACTATGTGTTTCAATATTAATTCCCCAGAAATTATTGTCATCAGATGAGTTCTCCAAAGCATGTGGGAAATTCAGAAATGGGAAGAGGAAACCCAAAGAGCAGAGATGCTGTTCTCTTGAGATTCCCTATTCCAAAAATGCCAAGAGAAACCTCTCTAGTGAACATGCTACTCGCGAAGAACAACCTGGTCCCCCTGTAGACCCCTGGGTCCTTCAAACACTTGGGTTGAAAGACCTCAATACCATTGATGACACCTTACCAGCTAACTACAGTGCCCTCTCTTTACCTACCGCAAGCATCTCTAGCACATTTCCTCCATTTCCAGATGATGCTGTTGGTTATGAAGACGCTCCCAGGGAGGATCTACTGATTGAGTGTGGAGGTGACAGATCAACCCCTGTACAGAGAACTGACAGCCCAGGGGAAGAGTTTGACTTCCTTTCTCAACTTTCAAATCCTCCGGAAGGACTACGAACCCTGCCTTACTCTACTGCGCATGTCTCGCCTAACAAGACGGTAATGGCCTTCTCCACTTCGCTGAGCCCTCACTGTAATGTGAAAACACATTCCTTCCACCAGGGACAAGCTTTTGTGCGTAGAGATGACGACGGAGGCTGGAAGTTTACCTGGGTCCCTAAGCAGTCTTAGTGACTCCTCTTCTACTACAAAGCGCTCCCTTGAACTCTGTTTACAGCCTTCTCTTCCACTTGAACTTAACTGTATAAAACACAGAAACAATTGCCCAAGCTGCCTCCTGACACTTTAAAATCCGATCTCAATTTACCCAATTCAATCTACAAGGAATGGCTTCCAAAAATCCATAATGAAATATGTGGCTGCTTTTCTTTCACCTGAATTTGACGTGTTTACACACCATGACCTGCTGTTGACTTCTTCCCTTTGGTTGATACTTAAAGGGGTATTTTCTAATTGCCTATGTATTTCTTTGAAACCTGGGTATGTTCTTCCAGGCATAACTAGTGTAGCAGGTTTTCTTGTGTTGTCAACAGAGATGAAATGTTTAAGGCCTTCGCCCTCTCATGTCTCCTTTCCTCTGCTCCTTCCATTTCTGAAACTCCTGTGTTAGGATGATCTTGTTTATTAAGATTTCTAGTATCTGGAGGTGGGCTAAGACAAGCAGGCACAATGTGGGTGTGAATAATCTTATGTGCAGGGCAGTTCAGAAAGTAGAATATTCCATGGTGCAGTTGCAGAATACTCCCTCAAAGGCATTGTAATTCTACTGATTTCCCACAGATAAAGAAGAGAGGATTACCGTCTATCTAAAATTGCCATGGGTGTGTTAGTGACTATGGTAATCTGGCATTGTCTTTCATGCACCATGACTCAAACACAAACATTTTTAAGGGATTTATAGCAAAACAAGTTAACATCCTACCCTACCAACAGCTGACAAATTCCAGTCCCTGAAAGCATCGTCTAGGTGAGCTTCACCACTTTCTCACTGTTTCCTTCACTCATGCATTCATTTCTTAAGTTCTTTTATCCACTCAACGTATTTGTAGAATGCCTTCTATGTTTCGGACACTGTACTAAAATGTGAATGAGTTAGACGTCCCATTCTTGGGGACATAGAGCCTAGCACATCTGTTGTGGCCTTCAGAAAACTCTGCTGTGAAAATTCAGGGTTTTTTTAACTGAAGAATATAGAGTTTGGAATAGTGAATTGCTAATGTTCTCAGAATGGAGAGTAAGTCCCAACATCTTTTCTTCAACACTGCCATTCAAGGTCATCATTCATTTAGTTTTAATACCCTGGGTGAAATTTATATACTTACAATTTAAAAAGACTAAATGTGAAACTTTTTCAGTCAAAACTAGAGATCATTATTTTGATCACTGTACTCTTTTCATCTGGTATCAACTCATGTTTCAGGTTTATTCAGACAGTGTGAGAATAACTTGCACCTAAAAACATAGCCATTTAGTTTCCACTAGTTGTGCCTAGAGTGAAAGCAATTGTCCTAAAAGATTTCATATATGTACTTAGTGGTCAGGCTTGTACTTTGTTCCCATTCCCCAAACTCTTGTCCTCCTAGAATAATTCAAGACACCTCCCTATATTTATTGGATCAAATTTCAAATGCACCTTGTTGAACTCTCTCCATTTGTATTACCTTTCAATAAGCCAGTAATTTACCGTATAGTCTGAAAATGTGAGTGTGCCATTTAGAATTATTTGTAACAAAGACAAGTCTTTGTTGTTGGTGGTTGGGTTTTGTTTTACTTTGGTGATTTGAACCGAGAATTTATTTTATAAAGTTTTATCAGCACCCTTTTCTAATAATTCATGAAGGAGTATGCAAACTAGTAATGTTACCCTATGGGTCAGTTTCATGATGTAGAAATAAATGGAAAACACTATATATATATATGTAAAGTGCCTTTTATATTCCAGTATCTATGCTCCTGATGGGTAAAACATATATCTTTTAAAATTATACATTGAAAAATAAGAATCTGTTTAAATTAAATCAAGAAATTAAATTAAATTAAATTAGGAAGCAAGAAAGCAACCACTATTTTGAACATCTAAGTGATCTTATTATAAAATAAAGATAATCTATATATAAAAGGTCTTTTTGCATTTTAGATGCTGTACATGCTTTACGTACCTGAAAGCAACACGCAGCTTTAGCACAATACATTTTGTACATAAAGCAAAGCCACGTCAAATGTCACAGCTTTTAATAACTCTTAAATAATACTTGGATTCAGTGTTGGTTTAAAGAAATTGCAGATTATTATAGTGAAATCTGAAAACTGGATCTGGCTTATTGCCCAAATAGTAATGTGGAAAAAATGATCATATATACTTATAACTCTATCTAGAGGCATTTGGCATTCATATGAATTATGATTGTGAGGATGGTGCAGGACAGGACAGTGTTTTTGTTGTACATTGCCTCACTGTAAGTCAAAATTAATTTGATGGCACCAGACAACAATGTGAACCATGTATGAGAAATCCTTTTGTTGATATTTCAGATGTTGGAAATTTCTCACCATGAATATGTTCTCATTTTTATGATATTACCATACAACTCCAGTAAATCATGGTTAATATTTTACTATGATAAAATGGAACATACTAAGTACTTTGAGAGTATGATGAATATTTCTATTGTGCATATCATTTTCTGCTGTGTTTTAACCATAACCTTGTCTATTTGCACCTCTTTTGCATTGTGTATATGGCCATACTAATAACTTCAACTTTAAGGTTTAATCATTATTTCATTTTCCCACGACCCATTAATGGATCTTTCAGATGTCAAATGGCTGAAAAAGTCAAGTGCTTTCTGGGGCCAGCACCCTCTTTTCTAAGCACATTTAAAAGTGAAAATTCTAGACCAATTTTAAACTTACACGGCATTTCCAAAGTTCTTGGGCCAGCTGAAGATATACTACATGTATTTCTTGCGAGTATTTGGAATTGAAGGGCAAAGGTAAAGTCTCCCATGTGCAGGAAATATGTCCAGAGTGGAATTATTTAAGATAGCAGTGAGGGTGAAACAACAATTTTGAAAAGTTTGAAGAAAATAAGCAATGGAAATGAGTAGAGATAATTGTTATCTTTACTCTAATTCAAGAAAATTGAAATAAGAAATGAAATGTTTGATATCAGCTCCTCTTTATTCCCTACCTCCCCTCCCCAACACCCTTGTGAGCCCTTAATAAACTAGATATTATTATTTTTTTACAAAGAAATTAACTGTAAAAAATGGACTCAATAATTGCTATGTCATAGGGGCAGAGGAAAGTAGAAAGTTAACACACCCAGTGCTAATTTCTTTTCTAAGTATTACTTTCTGCCTGTAAATTTGAAATTCAAAAGTATACACGTATTTACTGAAAGACTCACCTAAGGTATTATTAGATGAACTTTTTTTTTTCTGTGTTTCTCACAAACCAAATAGATTTTTTTCACAAGCCACAGTTGCATATTGTAAGTATATATCTTAACATATTTTTCTCATTTTTTAAAACTACCCGTTTTCAATTATGAAGTGTCTTATGTTGTATATTCTACAAATGTAAAATATAATTTAGCACTTAATATTTTATATGGTTATGATTTTTGTGATTTAAAATATTTCTAATTATAATTAAGAGTCAATTTTGCAATTAATTTATGGTTAATAAATAAATGGCAAAATAACTTATTTAATCCTACTTTTTTGCCTTCTTTTGCAGATATTCAGATAGTAGTCACCACTTATAAGTATGACAGGAATCATGATTGGACACATGCTGTGGGCTTGAAGAATAAGTAATATTTCAGCAGACAATATAATTTTATGACATCATATTTCTGTCCGAAGTTCCTAACAAATTAATAGAATCTTGATTTCAGTTACACCATAAGAAATACAAAAAGTTTGAGGGGTCCACCTATATATGAACGTTTTGTACAGGCTTTTCCTGAGGCTACTACATAGGTCATATATTACTAAAGAGAAGATTAATATCAAGAGAAAATCATTTTAACTTGCATATCAGGCCAATATCCCCTTTATCCTTGAGTATCTCCTGTTAGCATTCATGTGTAATCTAAATTCAGTTTTGTTCAGTTTCCTTACAAGAAAATTTAGATTGTTTTTTCTTAAAGAAATCTACACCTATATTTCATTCACTCAAATATCCCTTGCATATATTTGCATATACTCAGCATATACCATTGAAAAAGACTCATCAAAATTTGGTATATATCTGGGTTACAATTTCACTAATGAGAACTTTGACTCTAAAGATTAAATGAATCAGTCACAAGCATTTCTTAATCCCATCACTGGTAATAAACACTGGACCCAAGAAACCTACTTCACCTTTTGTCATTGAAGAAATTTGGGATGAGGAGATTAAGGAGGAAAGAGCAGACTACATGATCAAAAAGGTTCCTGTGGGGTATGGGGAGGGAGGGGACTAAGGGGAGCTGCTATCAAAGAGTACAAGAAGGAACAAAATGTTTTGAAACCATAGTAGCAATTGTACAATTTTACTTGATGTGATTGAACTATGGAAAGGTATTATACCTATAAATGGTATGTGATATCAATAAAATGATTTAGGGGGGGAGAGGAAATGTTTCAACATAAAAGAATACAAACATGCTTCTTAAAAATTGTCCAGGTGAATTAAAAATGTACTCTCTTGGTTAGTACAGCTAAAATAAAGACCTAGAATCATAGCTTATAAATCATGTTCCTTAAAGTTTTTCTTTTCTCCCTTATAAAATGAACAAATTGTCTTGAGTCCATTTTAAGTGACTGTGTGTCCAGAGTCCAACTGTCCCAAGGGTTTACAAGATGATGACATTTTTCAGTGGATCCCACTGGAGTGACTTCAGTTTCCAGTTAAGAGAGTAGTTAGGGAACATGCCACAGGGGTTCTTCCACGTCTCTAGCAGTATCATAAAGCTGGGGTTTTTTTGTTTTGTTTTTTTATGAACTTGAATGTTGTCCACCCACCCACCCCTCCACACTATTCTAACCAGGACCTTCTACAGTGTCTCTGGTAAGAATAACCTGTAGTGGTAGCCTTGTACCACCTACATCTTTTCCTTTGCTTTGAGTAACCATGAATATTCCACCAATACCATTATATTCTCCTAACCCCTCATTTCTCCATTTAGTTTGTTCTTTGCTTGTTTTGTTATTTTATTTTGGTAAATATATGGGTAATACTTTTTTGTCATTTCAATATTTTTATGCACATTGGCATTGTGTTCACCATGTAGTACAGCCATCCTTCTTATCCATTTTCAAATTGTCTCATTATCAAAAGCCAAAGCCCCTTATGTTGTGACTCCTCCTTATTCTCACTCTGGTCACTACTGATAGACATTGTATGCATTTGCCTACTCTGGGTATTCTATATAGTGGTATCACACAATATTTGTCCCTCGTGATTAAGTTGACTTTGCTCAGCACAACATTTTCAAGTTCATCCATGTTGTAACAGGAATCAGGAATTAACTTCTTTTTATGGCAAGGTAATCTAAGTAAGTGTAAGTATCACTTTAATATCCATTCACTTGCTAATGGACATTTAGGTTGTTTCATTTGGGGGCTCCTGTGAATATGCTTCAGTGCATATTGGTTTGAACAAATCTGTCTGTGTTCCTGCTTTCAATTTTTTGAGTATATACCTAAGAGTTAAATTCATGGATCATACTGTGTTTTGCTGAGGCCCATTCAAACTGTGCTCCACAGCATCTGTACCATTTTACAACCTGACTAGAGGTAGACCAGCTTCTAATTACTCGACAACGTTGGCAACACCTGGTGTTTCCATATTTTTTATTATAGTCATCTTAGTAAGGGGGAAGTGACAGCTAATTGTGGTTTTGAATTGCAGCTCCCTAGCTAATGATGCTGAGTACCTTTTCCTGTGTTTGTTGGCCACATTTATTTCTTCTTTGGTGAAATGACTAATTAATATGGTGCTTTATGTTGAAATAATAAAAGAGGAGTTAGATTTCTCATGGGCTATCTTGTTAGCAATGCTACAAGTAAAGAAGGTTTGATGCCCATACCAGCCATCTTATCAACACAAATAATATATTTTCTTGGGCTTCCAAAATATTGTTATAAATTATCTGTGGTGATTATTAAAATTCATTTGTGTCAGTACATCAGAGTACAGACAAAAAGTCACACATCCCCTTTACGACTCTGCGGTGAGACAAAGAAAGAAGATGGTCGTGAAAAGTGTGGTCTTCCCCTGACAGCTGTCTGACCTCAAGAGCTCATTTTACCTTCTTCAGCCTGACTGAATTTACCGGTAAAGCTGAGACAGGCACAGTCTCCAGATTTTGAATGTTTAATTTATGAAAAACTGCTACGTGCCCTGTAATTCAGGGTTTTCTACCTGTTTTTTGCATATGTGAAACATACGTGAAACAGAAATTGACTGAAATTTTTACAATTGGGAACATTTATACTTGGTAGGGGAAATTTTATGGTTGAAATCCTGGAATGAGAAACTTAAATCCTGCTCTGAGGTCAAATCCTGCTCTAGGGAACCCTGGTGGGATAGTGGTTACCTATGGGCTGCTAACCTCAAGGACAGTCGTTTAAAATCACCAGCCACGTCGATGTAGAAAGATGAGGGTTTCTCTTCCTGTGAAGACCGGGGCAGAATTCAGCAGGTTTAGCAGAACTTATATCTAATATTTTGTTGAATTGAGTGAGCCGATTGTTAAAATGACACTTGTATTCAGGATTCTCTCTAAATTGAGTTGCTGCCCACCCAATGTGAAAATCACAAATTAACATCCCTTACTTTTTAAAAATGTTCAGCTGCACAACAGTGTATTCTAAGTGTCAGTAGTAATGTTCATCCCTCTACAGGTATAAAAAAATTAGATGGAACTATGCAACAATATTTACTTATTCTATTTTATAAAATTGATTATACATTTGATGAAATATTCATTTTTATTCCCTTGTCTTTGCTATTTCAGTAAATAAACATAAATCAAAGAGGAAAAGTACCAAAAACCAGAGGGTGACATGCTGTCATTCATTTCGGCTTAGTGTTATGCCCAAATCCCCACAAGATATTACGAGTGAATTATGCAATTCCTGGAAGTGTTTGAAGAGCTAAAAATACTGTCAGAACAATTTTCATAAGTTCAGCAAAAGCATAAAGGAGGGTTTCAAAGATGAACATTATATATTCTAAACATAAGATGTTCAGAGGAGAGAGGTTGTCTAGTTGTTGCCAATGATCAAACACAATGACTATTGTCTAACTGGCCTACTTTGAAAGAAATAGGTCTTACTCCTACAGTGAAAAGATGGTTAAGGATTAATTACACAGCTGATGATGCTCAGATAAAAGAGAGGAATATTGTAAATAATAATGCCAATAAGAAACAATGTGGGCATATCCTAAATAATAGTTTTATTATTTTATCCATCTGTAGACAATTGGATAAAAAGCATTCATCACTGCTTTTTAACGATGCACATACTCCATTGTATGTATGTATCACAGTTTTTTAATCCATTTGTCTGTTGATGGAAATTTAGGTTGTTTCCAACTCCTTGCGATTGTGAACTGTGCCACGATGAACATTGGAGCACAGATGTCTGGCTCTGGTTGTTTCTTGCCTTTTCTGGGTATATGCCCAGTAGGGGGATTGCTGGGTCATATGGTAGCTCAATCTCCATCTGTTTTAGATATCGCCAAATCAATTTCCATAGTGGCTGTACATACCTGCAGGTCCACCAGCAGTTCTCCTCCACTTTTTGATCTATGGTGAATTTGATAATTTGTTGCAATGCTACACGGAACTCATAGGCAATAATCACAATTAAAGGGGTTTATATGGGTAGTTAATAGGTTACCACAAATCAGTATCTGATCTTCAAGGATATAGTCATTCATCTCCTCATTAAGGAACCAAGCCTTTTTTCATATCTCAGATTCTCAGCCACATGGTAGCTAAATCTCTCTTGGGTTCTTAACTTCTCAGCTATTAGCCAGGAAGCCCGCCTGCCTGTCACTCTGTTCCACAGTTCCATAATCTTGGGCCAGGTAAGGAGAGGGCACCCCAGAAACGTGATACTACTCCTATGAGTCTCTGTGCTACCATCTCTGAAGCGTGTGGTCTCGGGCCTCCACCCTTCAGACAGGGATCTTGGACATGCTCTTCCCTAGTCCTTTGTTCCATTCCTTCTCTTCCTGTTGCAAAGATGGCTTGTTCTTACAGATAGACAATGATAGCAAAGAGGGACCCAATCACCTGTGCTAGTGTTACAAATGTGTGCAGAGTCCCACCCAATCCTTTGGTGGAAACTCCAGAGACTTGGGTAGAAGAGCCACAGCAAGAAATTTCACTCCATTGCAACTTTTATGTTCCCATGTAGAGCCTGTTCAATTTTGTCCCATTGTGGAGATAGAAAAACTGGCGGCAGGAGCATGAGAGTGAAAGCAAGAGTCAGAAAGAGCTGGAGACAGAAAGAATACACTGGAGAGAGAGAGAGAACGTGGAGGGAGAGAAAGAAAGGAAAGAAAAGAAATACAGGTAATCTGTCTGGTGGTACTTAACCCACACTCGAATGTTTAATTCTTACACTCAGGTTTTATTTCTACATGGAAGTCACCATAGCAGTATCTACCATTCAGACAATGTCTTCTAAACATTCTAACCCTTTATAATTGAGGTCAATAATAATTACTTAATCCAATGCACAAAGAAGCATATGGTAATAACATGCATTGATACTTTGGACCTATGATTTATTAATACTGGGAATGATCTCACTTTTCATGAGATCTTAAGTCATGTATACAGATATACTTCTGTAAACAGTTATTTTATTAAAGACCAAAAAGGTGTGATTTTAAAATATTTTAAAAATGGAAGAGCAAATTCAAAAGGACAAGTATTATCCTAATTAAATTGCAGTCTTAATCATAACTAAATATGCTTTTACCACATCACTTGAATAAAAATATATTCAACAATAGTTTTATCAACACTTTCACACACACCCTTATTTTATTCACAAAACAGAGGCAAATATAACTTTCATACCAAATCTGAGTATTACTTACCCCCATTGACAGTTATTTTTATAGCACAGGTTCAAATTTTGACAAAAAGATTCAATATGAGCAGAATATGGAATTTTGGCAAGCATATTTGTAAGCTGATTCATAACAACCTTATAGGACAGGAGGGACCTTCCCTGTGGGTTTCCAAAACAGTAACTTTTTCTTCTTTCTCTCCAGGAG
>NW_022111307.1:561950-562957 GCF_000313985.2 Echinops telfairi
TCAACATTCTCTCCATGCAAAAATTTACATTGTTACAACCAAAATTATGACTGACGATAAAGATGAAAACTGTGCCCTTTTAAAAAATATTGAATGGCTAAAAATAAACAAACTTCTAGGATATATTTGAGAGAAATTAACATAAGCATATCCAAAAAACAAATATTGAAGATAAGCATGCTAAGACCTAAGCTTGACTTCCATTCTATTTCTAAATTCATTATGAAATATGGTGGTTAGGTAAATTTTGGGAAATGTATTTTATTTGTTCATTTTTGTCATTGAACTTTAGTATTAAATTTAAGCAAGAGGGGAGTATCTACTTTCATGTCAATGGCTCTGCTGTTCTTTGAATTATTCTCTCAAATTCTGCTGAAATCTTGTCTATCCCTAAAGGTCTCCTTCAAACACCAGATTTTCCATTATGTATGTGCTTTTCCATCTAATTGTTTTTAAATGCATCTGACACACATATCTGCAAGAAGACAAATAAGTTCCGTGGCTGGTCCTTCAGCTATTATTTTGTCAACACTCATCTGTACTTCATTCACTCAGTAAAATTTACTTAGTAACTACCATCTAGCAGGCTATTCTTTGAGAGAAAAGAAGGAATAATGGAACGTGGAGGATGAGACAACTAAACAGACACATTATGCATGTGGTTTAAAATTCTAGAAGGAAATAAACAATAGAAGCTTAGAGATTAACTGTTTCAAAGGATGACTTCTAGTTTGGGACAGGAAGTTATTGGAGAAGTAGGATAATAAGGATTGAGAAGGATACCATTGGCCTCTGAAGGATGGTTCAAATTCTGATTAGTGGAAATTGAAAGGACATTTAATAGAAAGCAAAATATTAATACAGAAATCATGCAGGAAATAGTAGGGTTCATAAATTAAAGATGTGATATATAAAACTGAGAAATTTAGTTGTGACAAAGTACAGAAAGCCTTCTTATCACCCCCAAAAAGTGTTGAAAGAAATTGTTTCCTTAAGAAACAGAAATG
>NW_022111307.1:565141-585023 GCF_000313985.2 Echinops telfairi
GCTCTCCCCTAAATAAGATTCTTTAGGAAGCAGGTCATGACACTGAGATTTGAATGTAGGGGAATTTTGTAGGAGTGCTCTGAAGAACACCACATCTAAGAGAATATGAGAAAGTTTGAGTAGAATGAAAAATTGAACAATGATGCTATTATAACAAAGCCCTTAATAAACATATATTCTTTATGGTTGTAGATTGTCAGGTTTCTCCCATGAAGTCCCTGGGTGGACTCAAACCACTAACCTTTTGATTAGTAACCAAGCATTTAACCCTTAAGCCACTAGAGCTTCTAGTACAACACTTATAACGTCACCTACATGTGCTCCTTAGGGCCACCAGTTTCAAATGTAAATTTATCCCATTTCAGGACAGCTACTACATGTTCTGATTGCTTTTTGGTCTTTCTGCCTGGATGAAAGTATAAGATTATTTTTAAATTGCAAACAATAACTCTGAGGTTATTGTTCATCTTGAAATGCTTATCATGATATTTCTTATCTCTTACTTACTCTCAATGCACCTAAACTTTGTGTAGCACTGCTGCTTGTATAGGTTTCTTACCTTGTGGTGATCGCAACTATCATCCCTATGTGGCCTAGGCTATAATCTCAGTATGTGACTGATGCAGGTGTCCATTTACCAGATCAAGCCAGACAGTATCAAGAGTTGCTCCAATGGGTCAGATGGGTGGCAAGAATCTCCTTACCACCATTGAATAACAGTAGTACAACCTCTTCTTGATGAAGAGAATCAATTACTCATTTTGGCATTGTGTTACCTTATCTGCTAGTCTTTTGGCATATAGAGTCTAAATAGATTGGATTTCTATTGGGCTTTCATTGTATCACTGATATAAATGTTCCCCTTTTGAGAATGGAATATCTAAATCAATACAAACTAATGCACAAATTCCAAAAGTGTGTCATTGTAAATGAGAGTAAGTGGGACCACTCATCCCTGTTACTGGATCAGACTCACTTATTTTCCCTAATAGAAACCAGAAGCATAAAATGGTCATTGACACAAGGTGAAAACCACATACAGGAGGTTAGCATATCATGCTTGTGAGCTAGTTGGTGTCTCATCTTCATCTACCCTGCTAAGTTGGCAAACTGTGGATGACATGGTGTGTGGTGGCACACCTGTCCTCTTCTGTACCTCATTTGTTGTAAGGTAATTTCCTTGTCCCGAGGTGATATCATGCAATATTTAAAGTGGCAGACCAGAAACTTCAGAAGCTCTTAGTTGTGCTGGTCAAGGTCACAAGAACTCAGTTCTGTATCTTTAATGTGTATTTCTCTCAATCAAGATTTAGTTCTTCCATTTCTGATGCAAAGGGTGCACTGTAGTCCTCTTAAAACTGAATAACAGATTGGTATCTTTGAAAGATGGCAACTGGTTTTGGTTTCTGTTAATGTTCAGTAGCAGCTAGATTATATCAGTTTTGGGTAGTTAAATTTTGGGTAGTTAAATATTGGTGGCTCAATGTATACAGAATCTTCACACCCACCACTTGCAAGCCAATTTTGCTATCCTGTAGTATCCATGGGGCAAAGCTCCAGTGGCATAGTGGGTTATAACTTGGGCTGATAATCACAAGGTTTGCAGTTCAAACCCAATATCTTCTCCATGGGATAAGCATGAGGTTTTCTGCCCAGGTAAAGATTTATAGCCTTGGAAACCCACAGGGGAAGTTCTATCGTGTCCTATCGGGTCAATATGAGTCAGAATCAACAGTGAATTTGGTTGTTTTTGGTAGTATCAGCATGGCGTCTTGCATGGTAGATTTTCTTCTTCTTTTTTTATAAATAATTTTATTATTAGGGGCTCATACAACTCATCACAATCCATACATACATCAATTTTGTAAAGCACATTTGTACATTCATTGCCTGCATGGTAGATGTTCTCTGAGAAATGTCAACTTAGAATAAAAACATATTATCATCTTGAATCCAATTTCCTAGGAAGTTTTTGATGAATCATTTTGGCCGTTAGTGGATATAGGACAGAAATAACTTCTGTGAACCTGATGACTCAATGTAACCTTTAACAGCAGGATAATAATAATGTTTCAGGTCCTGTGCTCAACAATCTTCAAAGTGGCAGGACATTTACATTTTTGCAGTGTGTTGTTATTTGATTGAATACTGCTAAGTATTGTAGACAATTGAGGAATCTTTAACTGTCATGGTATTGTAAAGCCATTTCTCATGATGACTCAGCCATTCACTAATCAATGGATTTGGATTTTGAGAACTAGATTATATCAGGAAGCTGGAAAAGGTATTGTGATATCTTATTGGTCAATTCATTCTCATTCTCCATCATCCCTGAACTAGATAGGATGGTCATTACTGAGTTTTTCAGTCAAACTGAATAATACTTTCTCATTAGAGTATTGCTTATAACAAGAGTCCCATGAAACCTCTTTTATATCATTTTATGTCTGCATGTTTTAGAGCATCATTTAGCATATCCACTCTAGAGACTCAGCTTTCAAAGAATTTTTCTCCATATTCTTTGATATTCTGGCATTTCTACTTCAGTTCGTGTGGACAATCATTTTTTCCCATCTCTAAAAGCCATTTTGCAGCATATCAGAACCATCTCCTAAGGTTCTTACCTAAAGTGTAACTCATGTGTTACTCGTTCTTTTTAATGTTGTGCAGCCCTCCCTTGATTCAATACTTTAAAAATCTTTTCCACTATGTGTGACCCAGGATACTCTTATATAAATTTTAAGAGCTTCCAAAGTATAAAAGAAGATTTGCAAATGATTTTGTTGTTGTTGTTAAGATTTAATGTGCGCCTGTTGACATCCTGGTTTGCTTTCATGTGCCCCATATGCATGTCATGATCCTTATACTTAGAGAATGTGGACACTAGGAAGATGAAATTTGACACCATTTAAGCATCACATTATGATTTCCAATGCACACAACTTTAGGCAACCAACACACACACAAATATTTACAAGGGGAATTCAAGAGGTTTATTGAAATGTTTCATTATCTTTCAATTCCATTGAACACACGCTTTTTTGAGCCCCACATTACCTTCCTCATGCTGGACCAATGAGTAACAACAGGTTTGACCTCTGCCAAAGGATGAGAGGGAAAGCAGCTCAAATCTTTTAATATTTAAGTGACCCCCGTTCTGCATGAATGAGAAGAGTGAATTCAATTTGCCAAGTGGGACAGCAGACAGTACTACAAAGGTCAGAACAATTTGGTCATGGATCACCTTTCCTAGCACTGGTCCATTGCCTTCCATTTTAATTCAGGAACTTATCCATTATATTAAGCCTGGGTAATTTAAATGAAATTATCCCATGCTAACCACCAATATGATATGGAAAGCAGACAGAAACTAGTGTTAATTCAAGATGAAATTCTTTGAGATTAATTTACTTAGGCAGTGCTAGAGCATCACTGGTTAATGAAGTCACACAAATATAATTTCAGGGCTGAAAAATATGGCCTATTTTGAAACAGCTTTTACATGCTACCCATTGCCAACATGTCAATTCCAAGTCATAGGCACTCTATCAGACAGAAGCAGACTACTCCATAAAATTTCTAAAGCTTTGATCTCCACAGAAGCAGATTGCCCCATCTTTCTCCTGTGGACTGGCTGGTGCTCTGAATGGCTGACCTTTCAGTTAGCAGTGGAGGGCTTCACTACTGCATCAACACGGCTCTTTTGCTTAAAATATTAAATAAGTGAGATTGATTATTAAATAAACACTAAAGGAAGTACTATTCACTAATAATCTTCTCAGAGTATCTTAAATCTTAATTTTTCATCATCAGAGTTGTTGGTGCTCACGTATATTGCTGCTGACACTGTAACCTACAGACTGTCTTGTATCAAAATCCTAGTAACTATTAGAATATAGGTTTGTCTTTCAGGATCTGATATGCTGTCTATCATAATTAATCATGAAGGTTATAGTCTTTGGTAGTCCTTATGTCTGTCTTTTGAGGAGACTGATGATGTCTCATGAATATAATCGCTCTTTCCGAAAAGAAATCCTATATTTCTGCAAGGTTTAGTTGTAAGAAGAATCCTTAGGCATGTTTGAGAAGCCCTACCTATTTAAAAATAAAGGAACATTTTTTTATTAAATGAAAAGGAAATAATTATTTTTCAAAAACCTTTCATTTCATTTTAAGAAGTTCCATTATGAAAAAAATATCATGAAAATGATGGGGAAAAAGGTGTAATTAAGCTTTTCTCCATCGGCAGTAATTAGTAATTAGTTGAGCTATTTTAAATATCCATTCTCATAGCACAAATATTGTCTAATATGGATAAATTTATATAATTAAATTATCTATATAGTCATCTCTACTGTACTTTAATGATAAAATATAAGTTAACTGCTCAGCAAATTAGGCTGATTATCAAAGCACATTCAGATTTTATATTTGGCATCATATCATTGAGATATTTCTTTTCTGAGAATGGTTACTTTGATTGAAAAAAATGCTGTTTAATTTCAAAATGGACACCTAGCTCAGAACATTTGTAGCCAATGAATTTAGTTTAGTTAAGGTCCAAATATAGGACTAGTAATCATAAGAAAATGCTCAATTTAATTCACAGTATGTTTGTTACTTAAAAACTCTTTCTCTGCCTCAGATTTTATTCAATAGACATATCAACTCCCTCCATACAAAATGAATGCCTTACCTTTAAAGGAGTCAATAAATGACATAGTATTCCTAGTACTTTCTATGATAAAGTTATGGATATTTGCAAGTCAAAATAGTAAAGAAAAAACTCTAACTCAAAGAGTACTCTTAATATTGTGAATAGTTGCTGCTATTTGGGGACGATACTATAAATATGTTCTATCTGAAATTCAGTTGATTGAAAATACTCCAATTTACATGTATATTTAACTGGGTCAGTAAACACTATTATACACCTATCAGTTTTATTCTTGCAGGTGCACCCAAATGTAACCATGAAGGAAGGGCATACTTCTTAGGATTCCTAATTAGAGAGGATGGAGTTTTAGTTCTAAAAATTAAGTTACTTGACCTAACCCCACAGCTACAGATCTAGTTTCTGGATAGGCGTTACAAACAATAGTATAATTTATCATTCTTATCATCTTCTGGAACATTTTAAAACATGTAGTATTCTTACACAGTTAACTTTTTTATCCCTTAGTAAGCATATTTTATTATGAAAATTATATTTTACCATTTCACTCAAGGCTACCACTGGAAAACAAATAAACAAAGAGCCCCAATTTTTAAAAAAGTGACTGTCTCATCAGTTTTGAATCATAAGGTCTGCTCAGGGTGTCAAGTTACCCTTTTGAGTGTTCAGTGGCAGAATTGTTGCCTTCTGAGTGAATATTTCAGGTTCAATTCCCTGGTGTTCAGCTACACGGGGGGGTCTGCATGCTGCTACCATGCTGAATATGTTTCAGTGGACTGTCCAGATTAAGATGGACTCAGGAGAAAGTCTTGTGATTCTAATTCTGAGAAATTAAGCAATGGAAACCCTAAAGATGACAATGATCCAATCCACAACCTATGAGTGGATCGTACAGGACCAGCATCATTTTATTCTCTGTATAGGGTCACCATGATCGGGGAGAGTTTTGGAGAGCAGCTAATAATAAAATGTATCACAGACATCTGTGACAAGGTTCATATTACCAAAGGAACAAGACTCAGGCACGAGGGTTTTCTTTACGAACAAGACAGGAGTGCATTCAACTCAACTCACATACTGCCATGATGTCCATTCTGGCTCACAGGGACCCAATATGACAGGACAGAGGAATTTTCTCTTTGGATTTCCAGAGCTGTAAGTCTTTTCCCAGGGAGTGGCTGGTGAGTTCCAGCTGAAAACTTTGTGGCCAGCAGTCCAACATGTAACCCACTATTCCACTAGGGCTCCATACAGTGCACATTATTCAAGGCAAAGGTGAATGCTCACACATGGACATCAGTGCCAAAGACGACTGTCTTTTAAATACTATTCTAAACATACTGACCGTTTCTATTCTAAGTCAACCTATATTGGCTTGTATTTTTTTAATTTATTGACAAGCTTCATACAAGTCTTTCCAGCTGATTCTCACATTCATTTAGACATTTTTTAGTATCCAATCTATGGCTCTCAATGAGATGGACTGGCATAGTGACTGCAAGAGTAGACTAAAACACGACAACACTTGTGAAGATGGTAAAGGTAATACAAAAAATCCAACGGAGAGAGTTGTTGTATATAGGGTTGGTGGTGGTGCCTAACTACAATAACATTCTATGCAGAATTTGATGCTAAATCCGGTGAAGGTACTGAGTGGGATTTGTTTCTAGATTAAAGTCTTGGCCCCCAGAAATGCAGGGGAATAGATAGCATTCATTCTTTCATACAAAGGCAGGAAATTTCTCTGAAGAAAGGGAATTCAAAACTTTATACTCATTTAAAGTCTCCTTATTTTCATCTAACCTTATTTGAAAACAGTGGTTGACATATTCTGTTGACAATTTATTAAAATTCCCACATGAAAGTTTAGGTTTTAGCCTTTTTTATGTGTTTTTTTTAATATAGACTGCAGCCAGATGTAAACATTCCTTCATCCAAATATTTGCTTACAAAACCCAGATTATATTACACTTTCTGTTTTCCTTTTCTACAGAACTCTGACAGTTTTCTTTATAGCAATCCTATAGTTTCTAATTATTAATTAATATAACATCTCTGTCTAGAATGTGAGTTCTTTGAAGGCAGACAAACTTTTGCTTACTCTCTTCTTCTGTTGATGCAATCACAGTAACTGTGATATAGCACTCGTCATCAAATATTTGCTTCATGACTATTTGGACCACTCAAAGTGCCTCAAGGGTCTCACCTCCCTTTAACCTCCCTTGCACCATCCTGCTTGACAGAGCAGCAGAGGATCAAAGATCTGGTAGACGGGCCAAGAAAACAAAAACCTCACTAGGGGGTGTAGAAAACTTAGTAAGACAATAGGAAAATTTGTTTAAAATACCAATTCACACACACGATCACAAGGAAAAATAAAAAGCCCTTTAACAAAAATCTTCCTTTTCTTGCACATCTCGTACACTATGTATCAGTCTCCACAGTAAATTGAGCCAATATAATTGTAGCCCAAATCTGAGCTGTAACTTAACCAACTCATACATATGGCATGCTGTTTTCTCGTTTGGTGTTGCTGGCAGAAACTTCAAAGTTTTAGAGACTTGTCCCATCAGGAGGACATCTGTGAGTCTTTTCAATGAAGAGAAGGACTATGGGGAATAGCATTACAAATCATGGTACTACAGTGGGAATGGCCTGGGATTTTTAAGAGAAGTCACCCTACTTTTACATGAAGCAAGAGTAAACATGGACGTCTGGTGCCCTAGAAGGTTACTCTCTCTTGAGTGTTTCTGCATTCTTCTTTTCTTTATGCTTTTCTTCCCCTGTGCTGCTATGGATCACTTTGGAATGTGCTGTTCATTTCAGCATGGATGCACTCAGCAGTTTGTGGCCCGCTGAGCTGTTTTACTTCACAGGCCAGGCTGTGCTTGCCAGCATTTGTTGAGAAATAACAGGAGGTCATCCACAGTGTCAAGAAAATGTTGGCATGGTTAGAGAGTCAGGTATTGTATTAGTTGCAATGAATTCAGGCCTACTGATGGTAGGATTAATGAAATCCATGTCTGGCACTCTCTGGAGCTTGATGGAGATTACAATGAGCATAACTTGGACCCTAGAGAGACTCAGCAGGGCTCCTGGCTTCCAGCCTGCAAGATCCAAACACACTTGTCCAAGGCCTCTGGGAGGTAAGTACAGGTCTCCAAAGATACCTACTTAGAATAGGAAGGCCAGACAGAGGTAAAGGAGAGAAAACATAGACTAGACAGAGAGAGATATCAAACTGTATGTATCATTAACAGTTGCAAATTGAATTAAAATAAGCTTTAACAGAAGCTAACTCTTCATATAGTGAATTCATATTGATAAGTTCTATTATTAGTAAAGTCTAAATACTTTACATTTAGGAACGTACACTTACAGACACACAATGAAGTCGTATTACTTAAATACAATTTTTAAAGATGAGAAAATGAGCCACAGAACCATCATTTACCAAGATTTGTAGCTAATAAAGGGGGTTCTCTGGTTTGAACCCAGACATCTGACTGAAGAACCTGCTTGCACTATCTATGCGGGTAGATTCACATAGGCTTTGCCATTCAGACTCTCCTAGCAAGAGATTGTGCTTTGTGGATAGGGAAATTGAATATACAGAAACATTTTTAGAGTCATGTAATGTCTAAATTGTAGTAGACCTTTGAAAACAGCAGCATCTCCCTAAATCTTAGACTGAAAGCATGTGCACGTTTCCATCATCGATATGGGTAATTGAATGTGTGCTCATTTTTAGAGGACACACTGGAGAAGCAGAGTTCGAGCCTATCTCAACTCTCCATCTAAGCTTGCTGGATCTGAGTCATTTCCCTTTCCTTCCTTTTCCTTTCCAAAGAGGCTGCTCCTTTCAGAGACTCTCTATTTAAATTCCTGCGTGCAAATGCACGGGCAGGGAAGCTCAAAGAAGAGAGCAGTTTTATAGAGAAAGGCAGTGGGCTCTCACAGGTCTCCTAGATCCTGAATTATTTGTATTCCACATACACAAAAATTTAAGGCCTAAAATGTTATCATAACCCGGTGAGTAACTGGAGGAAATAACCCAGAAAGGGGTTCCAAGATAGAAATCTCTTCTCTTTAAGTGGGTCATCCATCGAAAATATCAAACCCTGTATTCAAATATTTAATTCACCAGCACACAATAGCCACATCTTTCTTTTACTACTCTTCGGATGATTTTTTTTAAGGAGAATTCATATATTTACAACTTGTCGAAAATCTAGCACTGTTAGAGTTACATTTACATGTGCAATTTCTATTTTACTAGGAATAAAGACTAAAATGTGAGGACCTGTTCTCTTTATCACAAATGTATAAATTTGAAAAAGATGAAGCATTTAACACAGGGAATGAGGGAATACTCTTGAACATTTGGTATTTAACTTATTAGACCAAAACACCTGCCCCACGGTGGGCATCAGTGTGTCCAGAATTAATTGAATCAAGCAATACTAATTAGCTATTCAATTTGGTTTTTTTTCCCATTGGGAATTATGACAAAAAACAACAACAGAGGAATAAGACAATTTCATTTTAAAATTATATCTGAGACAATTTTACTTTTTTGGTTAAAACATATGTAATATGATTGTCAACCTAATGTTTTCACCAGTATCCATTATCAAATTTTCCATGACCACAAACAAATCCAAGGCTTCCTAAACAATGACTGTCCCTTCTTTATCTGGTAACCACTTTGGTCTCCATACATTTGCCTATTCTAGATATTTCATCAACCACTTACTTGTCAGTTAGTAGTACTATGCTGGCTTGCGTGTTGTGGAACTCTCCAAAGGGAATACAATGATCATATTGACTAGATATCTGTGGAATGCGATGATGGGGAAGATGAAGATCATTAGTCAGAACAAGGCCTGGGAGCGCCAGCTAAAGGCTTCTTGATCATATACAAGTTCAAATGAAAGCTGAACAAAATTAAAACAAGCTCATTGGCATTAAAATATGACCTCAATTATGTCAAACCTGCATTCAGAAGCCATTTCTAAAGTAGATTTGATATTTTGAACACTAATGCGCAAAGATCACACACGTAGTGAGATGACGCCAAAGACAATCTACTTAAAGGAAGCAAACTGTTGTTAAACACACAGGAAAAAAGGAAGAGAACAAAATCGATGTCTGAAGAAACTTAAAAATTTCCTCTTGAATGTAAAGCAAATAGAAAAAAATGATGAAGTAAAAAAACTGAAAATATTAAAAGGGAAAAATTAAATATTATGATTGAGTATACAAAGACCTGAATTTAGAAAACCACAGGGGAAGAACATCTTTAGCATTTTTCAAGCAGAAACAACTGAAAAATCATTTAAGCTTTGAGATGCAATATATTCTCAGGGCAAAATATTGCATAATGTCAGAAGCATCAAAAGAAGAAAGAAGGAATGCATGGAGTAACTGTACCAAACATTGATGGACTTTTAACTATTTGATAAAATATCCTATGATCAAGACGCAATGGCATTGAAGGAAGAGGTCAAGCTGCAGTGGAGGTAGGACCTGAAAATAAGGCTCCAGGAATTGACAGAAGACTAATTGAAATGTGTTGATGAACATAAACATTGTAAGCATTCACTAGTCTATGCCAAGAAATTCAGAAGACAGATTGGAAGGGATCATATTCATGTTTGTTCTGAAGACAGGTGACCCAACAAAATGTGGAAACTATCTAACAACATTTTTAATATAAAAAACAAATAAAATAATTCAAAAATAATTGCATATGCATACTCACATAGACGGGAACTGCCGAAAATTCCAGCAGATTCAAAATGGAACAAAGAAAAGAATATCATTGCTGATATTAGATAGAACTTTGCTGAAAGCAGAAAATATCAGAAAGATTATTGCCTGTGTTTTATTACTAAGCTTAGTCATTGGACTTGACAATCATAACACATCATGGAAAACATGGGATGGGATGGGAATTCCAAATTATTCAATTGTGTTCATGCATTACCCAGAGGTCATCCAAACAGAACAAGGGGACAGTGCAGGACTTAAAATCAGGAATGGTTTTTGCTCATTAAAGTTAGATCCTTTTACCATTCCTGTTTAATCTCTGTGCTGAGTCAATAATCCAAGAAATTAGACTGCATAAAGAAGAGCATGCATCAGGATTTGAGGAAGACTTATCAACAACTTGCAATATGTATGTGACACAACCTCACTTTGTGAAAGTGAAGAGGTCGTGAAGTGCTTACGGATGAAAATAAAAAATTACATACAGCCTTTAATACAATTTCACCTCAATATAAAGAAAAAAACTGCATCAATAAACTACATCATATTAAATAGAAAATATTCGGAATAATATTTGAAAATATTGAAGTTTTCGTGTTTCATTTTACTTAAATCAATAATCAACACCCATGGAAGCCCCAATCCGGAAATCCGATTATATATTGCATTATGCAAAACTGCTGTAGAAGATCTTTTTTAATTGCCACCAAACAAATATTTCACTTTGAAGACTGAGGTGTATCTGACCCAAGCCATGGCATTTTAATCGCCTCCCGTGCATGTGAAAGCTGGATAATGAATAAGAAAAACCAAAGAAGAATTGAGGCATTTGAATGATGGTGTTAGGGAAGAATATTAACTATAACCAGGAATGTTCAGAAGAATGAACAAATCTGACGTGGAAGAAGTACAACCATAATGGTCTTTAGAAGTGAGCATGGTGAGATTTTATTTACCATACTTTGGATAGGTCATCAGAAGGAACCAATCCCTGAAGAAGGACATCATGATTGGTAAAGAAAAGAAGGTCAGCCAAAAAGAGAAGGCCCCTCAAGGAGATGAATGGACACAATTGCTGCAGCCACGAGGTTAAACTAAGAACCACTGGGAGGATGGTACCGAAGCAGCCAGTGTTTCGTTCTTTTGTTCAAGTTGCATAAATCGGCACCAACTGTTGACACCTGACAACAAAAATAACAGCAGGTACTTCATGTTATTATTTTATCAGGAGGGACCAGTTCCTAGAAGATCATATCATATTTGGTAAAGGGTAAATGAAAGAGAGGAACCTCCTTAATGAGAGGGATTAAACACTGGCTGCAACAATGAGGTGAAACGGAATGGTTTCTGGGCTCTCACAGGACCTGGCAGAGTTTTCTTTTATTGTACATGGGATTGCTGCATGTTGAAACCTACTCAATGGCACCTTTAAAAAACCAACAATTATTTTATTTGAATGAGATCATATAATACTTGATTTGCAATTGATTCACTCAGCATTGTTTTCAGATTAATTTTTGTTGTAGCATGCCCTTTCAACTGACGTGATTTATTACACCTTATATATGTTACTTTCTCCATATCATAGGTTGTTAATAAGTCTTCCTCTAATCCTTATACCTTCGTCTTCTCATATAATCCAGTTTCTTGGATTTTCTTTCCCCATAGAGATTGACTAAGCACGGTGAAAGGCTATTATTATTCCTTTCTCTCTGTTTCCAATGTACACATTTCAATTGCTAGTAATCATCTATGTTTTCTGTTTGCATGTTTGATCAAACTCAAATGAAATAAATCGGTAAAACTCTTCAATTTCTTCATAATTAGCTTCAATGGTTGGTACATAAACTTGAAAAATAGGTGTACTGAATGGACTTCTTTATATGTTGTGGCAGTTACATTAATCTCATGTCAACTTGCAAAAGGGTGGAATCTAGCCTGTCAATGAAGTTGCAGCTTGATGCTCTCATTTGGAGGTGGAAAGGAGATAAACAGCTCACTGGAGGCCAGATACACTCTCTGCTGATCTCCCTGTGAGATATTCCTGCTAACAACTCACATGGAGCTACACTGATGCAGCCAGAACCCTGGAATTGGAGAAGCTGCATGGAGACCCACACCAGCACCGAGATGCTTCCACCACCACTTGATTCACAAGACTTTCCACTCACTAGCCTGTGATCTTCCTGCATTCAGCATCATTGAATGTTTGTGTGAGTCTAAAGAGGAATTTATGGACTAGTATTGACATATGGGGTTATACTGGACTTACTGACTTAACCTGGACTGGGTTGGGATGTTTTCTTAATGTACAATTGCTCTTTGATATAAAGTTCTCTCTTATACACATATAAGTGTATCTCTTACACACATATAATTTGTTTCTCTAGTCAACCCAGACTAACTCATATGTGTATAGATATTATCCTATCACAGACAGCATTGTACTTCAATATAGATCTTGACATGTTCTTTTTGACAATAAATGTGAAGATATTTTCCTCAAATTTGTCATTCTGATTATCTAAATGACCATGGCCAATTAAAGTTTATTTCAGCCATTAATGCCTAGCATATCAATCTTTACAAGTTCCATTTCATTTTGACAATTACCAATTTCCCTATATTTATACATTGTATAGAATCACCAGTTACAGGTTTGGCTGCAATTTGAAAGATCAGCAGTTCGAAACCACCAGCTAGTCTGTTGGAGAAAGAAGGGGTTTTCTACTCCCTTAAAGAGTAATAATCTCAGAAACTAACAGGGACAGTTCTACTTTGTCCTATAGGATCATTATGAATAGGCATCAACTCTCAGGCAGTGACTTTCGTTTGGTTTATATGTTGTCCATCCCACATTCTCATTATTAATGGCTGTTTGTAACTGTTTCTTCTCATTTTTATTTGGTGCAAATGTAGGTCCCTACAGCCTCACCTCATCCATGTCATGTAAGCTGCTCTGCTTTAAGGAGGCAGCTGGTCCCTGGTTGTATTTTGAGAGGCTTCCAACTTCAGGGCCTCAGTCTGACACTACATCTGACCATGTTCTGCACCTAGTCCTTCTCCTTAGGCTAACCTTGTCAGGGAGATTAGCCACGGAAACCCTTATGAGTAGCAGTAGAGCATGGTCAGCTATTCCTTCTGCATAGGAGCCCTGGTGCACAGTGGCGACATGTTGGGCTGTGATCTGCAAGGTCAACAGTTCACAATCACCGGCCTTTGTGAAGGAGAAAGACTGAGCTTTCTATTGCCACAAAAAGTTACAGTCTTGGAAACTCAGAGGGGTAGTTTACTTTGTCCTATAGGGTCACCAAGAAGCAGTATATACTTGAGGAAGTGAATTTTGAGATTACTTTTTCATAGTCTATTCTTTGTCTGAACACTCCACTGAAACTTGTTTACCATGGGTGACCCTCCTTACAGCTAAAGTCCAGATGACAGTTTCCTGCATTACAACAACACAAAAGCCACCACAGTGTGACAAAATGACAGACAAGGAAACAGACAAGTGGGCAAACAAGACAACCTTACTTGATGAAATTGAGGAGGACTTGAAGTACTTATTGATAAAATGTATGGATTGCAGTCATTAGTGTGTATTATAACTAAATGTAAAAAAAGGCAAAATTCTCGCAATATTATGATAAATGGAAAAATATTGAAGTTGTCAATCCACAACTTAGTTATTTTGCTTGGATCTACAATCAATATTTATGGAAGTAGCAGTCAAGAAAACAAAAGATGTATTGCATTGGGGTAATCTGCTGCACAAGACTTCTTTACAATGTTGAAGAAGAAGGATGCCACGAAAGGATGCCGCACTTTGTGGACTAAAATGTGCCTGACCCAAGCCAGGATATTATCAAGTGTCTTATATGCACTAGAAAGTTGGATAATGAGTCTAGAAGACTGCACGGTGATTTGGTTCATTTGAATAATGGTCCTGGCAAAAATACTGATGATATCATGTACTGCCAGAAAAACTAAAAAATCTGTCTTGGAAGAGGTATATCTATTATGCTCCTTGGATATGTTAGGGAAGCCAGTGCCTGGGGAAAAAACCGCCAAACGTGGTAAAGTAGAAGGTCAACAAAAAAGAAGACCGTTACTTACTGAGATTGATTGACCCAGGACCAGATTGTTTGGTACTCTGCTATACAGACGGTTGCTATGAGTGGGAATCAACAGGATGGCAGCTAACAACAACAACAACAACAACAACAACATATCTTACTTCAGCACTTTCTGAAGTTGCTTTCAGTAAGATTGACAAATTTCTTCTCTTCCTTTTTTGGAGAATCATATTTTTGATTAAATAACATTGAATGTTGAATTCACATGGAGCCTAGGGCCAATTGTAATATAACTCATGCATGAATGAAGCTTATCTAATACATATGGTATCTCCATTAGTCATATTAGAGTTTGTACTTAAGAACCTTAGTTTTCCAGCACTGTGAATAAAGGACATTTTAACATTGAAATCAGTTTTTCAAATACAAATTCATAAACTGAAAAACAGGGCACCAAGTGAACTCCCAAAAGTAAAATCTACTACAACAAAAACAATGTACTAAGTAAGAGGGCAAAAGATCACTCTGATTAACTTCATCTTGTCACATGCACGTTGGGAGACTTAGAATGTTTACCACATGGAGAATTCAGGGGTAATGCTATAAAAACGTCTTAAATGAGTGGCTGAACTTGAGGACTCAGCATGATAGTCTCAGAAGATGCTTAAGTCCACTGGCATAATATACTTCATAAATACAAGATTTTCTCTCTTCCTGTGTTGTTGTTATTTGCCTCCAATCAGTTCTTACTTATTGTAACTCTATTTACAAGAGAACGAAGCACTGCCCGGTCCTGCCCCAGCCTCATACTGGTGGTTATGTTTGATGCAGCCACTGTGTCAGTCCAAATTGTCAAGGATCTTCCTCTTTTCTTTTTTCTTTTTTGCCCCTCTACTTAACCAATCATGATATCCTCTTCAAGGGAATGGTCTCTACTGATAACATGTTCAAAGTACTTGGGGCAAAGTCTCGCTATCTTTCTTTAAAGAAGCATTCTGTCTATACTTCTTCCAAGACAGATATGTTTTTTCTTTTTCATTTTGGCAGCTTCAATATTCTTAGCTAGCCCTATTATTAAAATGCATGAATTTTTCTTCAGTCTTCCTTGTCTTCCACATGAAAAGTATGTGAAGTTCCATGGCTCAGTTCAGGCGCAACTTAGTCAGGGTAACATGCTGCAGGATATTTACCCAATGCACTTATTTTACTTTGGTGAGTAACAATTGAGGTCTTACAAGCCTGTGAGTGGGTATCTGAGGTACAACGATTGGTCTCTCCTCTTCCAGAGGAAAGAAAAGCGGAGAAAACAAGAGACAATTAATCCAATGGACCAATGGACCATGTGACCATCAGCTTCCATGAACCTACCACCGGGAAAACTAAGTAGTTCTGGCTCTCACTGCCGTCTGACCATGATTCCATTAGGAAGGAGTGGAAATAACACCTAAAATAAATCTAAAAATCATAAAAGAAATCAGGCTTATTCATCAGTTAGCTGGTAGAATTCTCATAACTGTGACCCTTAGCTCTGGATCAGAACTCACTCCTTTGTCTCCATTTTCAGGCAAGCAATAGATAGGTCTATAAGGCAGTGGTTCTCAACCTTCCGAATGCTGTGACCCTTTAATACAGTTCCTCATGTGGTGACTCCCCAACCATAAAATTATTTTTATTGCTACTTCATACTGTCATTTTGCTACTGTTATGAATCAGGCGACCCATGTGAAAGAGTCATTCGACCCCCAAAAGGGTTGAGAACTGCTGCTATAAGGGGAACAATAAAACAACAGAGGTACACACACCTTAAAATAACCATTTAGATCAAAATGGCAGCACTGCCCAAGGACAAAGTTCAGAAGTAGGAAGTGTTAGGAAAGAAAGAATGGAAATAGAAAACATTGAGAGGAAATGAGATGGGGATTATAGGGATTGTAGCAATGGCAAGAAATAAGATGTATATGAATGAAAAAGAACGTTGCTCTATAAATATTCATCCAATCCACATTAAAAGGTCATCTTTTTATCACTTTTTGTTCATATCTATAAATGACCATACTCATAAAGAGTTACAATATTGGAAATTCACAGGGGACAGTTTCACCCTGTCCTACAGGGTCACTATGAGTTGGAATCGACTCAATGACTATGAGATATTTTGAAAGCCTAGCTTAGATTTGGATCCCCTACATATATGCATACATACACACACATATATTACACATGCTACATTATACTATATATAATATACATTATCTCACTATTACTTGTACATTCAAAGAGCCAAATTTTGTACTTAGCAAAATTATCACTGCTTTCAATTTAATTATACAGCTGTACAATTAATTACTTTGAACTTTTATCCAAGACTTTCATTTCAGTAGATCCCTAAGGCTAAACACTGAAAGACTAAGATCTCAAAGATGAAAGATCACATATGGCTTGGATCTGTGAAATGCATAAATAAATACAAGAAGGATGATCCAAAAAGACAAAGAATACTTTTATTTCTGGGATCTTGTTGGAAAAAGGAAACAAGACAGAGAAGTTCACTTCTGATTGGTTCTCTAGTATGACAGATTTAATTCTCAAAAAAGCATCACATGTAAAGATAACCATTTCTGCCTCTTTATTTTCTTCCTTTATCCTAAATAAGCAGAGGCTGAGGTGACTGAAATGCAGAAAGAATTTCAGTATCCCAATCCTGAAGTCTTGTGATTTCACTGTTTGCTCTTGTTTCTCATATGCTGACTCTGGTGTAGCAGTGGCTTGGTCTAAGGGTTCTCAGTTGTATATAGTCTGTTGGTGTCACGTTCTGAAATCTTGAGGGCTACAATACTAAAAGGCTTTTGGTTCTGAGATTGTGAAATTTTGCAGTGTTGGTTCGTAAGTTTATTACAGGTGGAGTTCTGAACACACCTCCTCGTGCAGTTTTGTTTTACTGAAGAGAATATTGTTGGCATTGGTAGGTGGCATCAGTTGGGTTCCAACTCATAGTAACCCTATATATGACATAATGAAACACTGCCTGGGCCTGCACTGCACTGAAAATTGTGTGTATGTTTGAGCCCGTTGTTGAAGCTCCTGTGTCAATCCATATTGTTGATGGTCTTTCTCCTTTAGCTGTCCCTCTACTTTACCAACCATGACATCCTTCTCCAGGGAATGATCTCTCTGACCATATCTGCAAAGTAGGTGAGACCAAGTCTCACCAAACTTGGTTCTAAGGAGCGTTCTAACTGTACTTTTCCCAAGATAGATTGATTTATTCTTTTGGTAGTCCGTGTTAACTTCAATATTCTTCACCAACAGCACAATTCAAAAGCATTGATTTCTTTCTGGTCTTCATTATTCAATGGCCAACTTTCACATGCATATGAGACCATTGGGAAAAAACAAACCAAAACAAAAGAAACACGGCTTGGGTCAGCTGCACCTTAGTCCTCAAAGTAACATCCTTACTTTTCAACACGTTAAAGACGACTTGTGCAGCAGATTGACTTAGAGCAACGTGTCATTTGATCTCTGGACTGCGTGTTCCATGAGCACTGATTATGGATTCAATCACAACAGAATCCTTGACAACTTCAGTGCTTACTGTATTTATCACGATGTTACCTATGGGTCCAGTTGGGAGATTTTTGTTTTCTTTACATCCGTAGTGAAGGCTACAGTCCTTGATCTTCTTCAGCAAGTGTTTCAATTTTTTCATGCTTTCAGCAAGCAAATTTGTGTCATCTGCATATGGTAGGTTGATAATAAGCCTTCCTCCAATCCTGATGCAGCATTCTTACTTATATAAGCCAGCTTCTCTGATTATTGGTTCGGCACATATATTGAAAAGTATGGTCAAAAGATACAATCCTGACACACAGCACTCTGGCTTTTAATATTGAATATGCCCCTATAACTTCTGATGTCGTACTTAATTATGTCCTAGCATTTATTCATTAACAGTTTATATATGTATTAGTTAAATGATTATGATTGTATTTCTCCAAATCCTCAATCATATGTAATTCTACACATTTTCCCTTGTTATATAATCAACTTATGTCTCTAATCACCAAATTCAGACCTTCTAAAATCACACTCACCTGCTGACTTGATATTTCCTCGTGAATATAGGAGTTCTTCAAATTTTACAAAATTGTAATTTTAGCTAGTATTGGGTCAATTCTGAATCTCTCTCTGATGGCACTCCAACTCTGTCCCTTCTCTTTCTTGTCCTAGAGAATTACAACATAAATATTCCCAGATCTAAATCCTGATAATTATTAAAATGTTTATTTCCTGTTCTTTAATAAAAACAAAAAAATATTTTATTAGGGGTTCTTACAGCTCTTATCATAATCCATACATTCATCCAGTGTGTCAAGCACATTTGTACATATGTTGCCATCGTCATTTTCAAAACATTTTCTTTCTGCTTGAGTCCTTGGTATCAGCTAATTTTGCCTCTCCCACACACTCCCTCCCTCATGAACTCTTGAAAATTTGTAAATTATTATTTTCATGTCTTACACCAACTGCTGTCTCCCTTCACCCACTTTTCTATTGTTCATCCCATTACCCTTACCCTCCTGGTATCCCTATTCTCATTATAGGTCCTCAAGGGTTTATCTGTCCTGCATAAACCCTGCATTGCGGACTTGATCTGTATGAGCATATATGCTCTGGTCTAGCCTGATTTGTCAGGAAGAATTGGGGTCCTGATAGTGTGGGTGGGGGGAAGCATTAAGGAACTATAGGAAAGTTGGATGCTTCATCAGTGCTATACTTCACCCTGACTGTCCTGTCTCTTCCTTGTGAACCTTCTGTAAGGGGATGTCCAATTGTCTACAGATGGGCTTTAGTTCTCCAGTCTGCACTCCCCCTCATTCACATTGATATAATTTTTTGTTCTGGGTCTTTAATGCCTGATACCTGATCCTATCAATACCTCCTGATCACACAGGCTGATGTGTTTCTCCCCTATGGACTTTGTTGCACCTCAGCAAGATGTCCACTTGTTTATCTTCAAGCCTTTAAAACCCCAGACTGTATATCTTTTGATAGCCAAGCACCATCAGCCTTCTTCTCCATATTCACTTATGCACTCATTTTGTCTTCAGTGATCGTGTCGGGAAGCTAAGCATCATGGAATGCCATGTTATTGGAACAAAGTGTTCTTGCATTGAGGGAGTGCTTGAGTAGAGGTCCCATGTCTGTCTGCTATCTTAATACTTAACCTATAAATATATGTACATAGATCTATTTCCCTATCATTATATATAAATATACTTACATATGTACATACCTGTATTTAAACTTCTATAAGTTCCCTTTGTAGCAACTTCTTACACTTACTGCACCATATTTCCTT
>NW_022111307.1:587349-599493 GCF_000313985.2 Echinops telfairi
CCTTTCAATTAGCCCCACATGTGATTATCGGCCAGGTTGGCACAATTAACTAACTCAGAGGCCATATCGGACCTCCTTTAGCTTCCCTAATGTCAAGAGGCAGGGGTCAGATAAACCTCCACCTTCTATCCTTCTTTACCTATTCTTAGGCCAATTCTTCTCATGGCACTCTATGCCTGTGCGATGTCCAATAATTTGTTACAATGACCACAAAGAAATCACAGACAATACTTACTATTATGGGGATGTATTGGAAAAGGTTATCAAAAGTCAATATCAGTGAACAATAAGGGTACAGTCATTGACTCAAAGCAACACCTCTTCTCAGCCAGCCGCCAAGGTGTCCTCTGGTCCTCAGCCTCTCACTGACTTGGTCCTTGACCTCTGCCTTCATGAACCAGGAAGCCCACCTGCTGCCCTGCTTCACAGTTGCATAGTATCAGTGCCATGCCTCTGTTCTGTCTCACGGTTTCCTTGCTTCAGCATCTGGTCTCAGCCGGGACCTTTGCTCTGTCTCATAGTTTCTATGCCACAATCACTGGTGCCTCTGGTCTCGGCCTCTGCCACTTCTGACAGAGATCTCAAATGTGCTGTTCTGCTGGTACGTGGTTTTCTCGCCCTGTTTCTGCTTCAAATGTTTCATTCTTCTAGCTAAAATTGTCCAATCCCTTCTATTAGTATTAAGTGTGCCATAGCTGCATAGTCCCACACAATCATTTGGTGGGAGTTACGGACACATGACATTGATACAATCGCCAGCGGTTTTGCTGCCCTCGTTGTCTTGAAACCAGTTGCTGCCAAGTAAAAATGGACCCAAGAAGATGCCTCATATGTTTTAAAGCAAAGTTGTGCTTCAGTTTGTTTTTAATGGCTACTACCATTTAGAAGTAGATTGACAGAATTTTCTTCCAATGTCCCGCTGAATGGATGCAAACTGCTAACTCTTCTGTTAGTATCCAAGCATTAAACTATTCACATTCAGATACAAAATTAGACTTTATTTTAAGAAGTTATTCTTGATATCTAATACCAAGGTGGTATAAGAAACTCTCCCTTATTCTTTTTCTGCAACCAGTCTTCCCTCTATCATATACCTACCAAGCTATATTTTAATTATTTTCCAGTCTTTTATTTCCCATATTAGGAACCCTGGTAATATAGTGGTTACACATTGGACTGCAATCTAGGTGATTTGAAGTTCAAAACCACCAGCATCTCTTCAGGAGAAAGACTGGGCTTTCTACCCCTATAAACAGTTACAGACTCAGAAACCCACAGGGGTTCCTTGTGAGCCAGCATTGACTCCATGGCAGTGCAGTTGTTTGGGTTTTATTTCCCATCTTAGGTGCTAAGTTCTGTGCTCCAGGGTCTAAATGCTGTTTAATGAATACATTTGGGGAAGAACTCTGTGTCCAAAGTTAGGTAAGTGTTAACAGTATGAAAATACCCTCCTATGTTAGTAAGCACTAGACGCTTGGGCTGAACAGAATTTCTATTTGATTTTAATCACCAGCACACACTGACTGAACAAAAATATATGACTTGTTTGTAGCAAATGCTTAACTAAAAAGCTAGCACGCAAGTTTTTTTTTTTCCTGTGTCGGCTATTCAATATTGTCTCCTCGAATAATCTTTGTCGATATTTTCTTTGATGCCTTGTTCTTTTGTAAGCAGGATGTTTGCTGATACACAACGCCATCTGCTGGGAAGAATTTAGAAACAACAGAAGTCTTGAGCGCAGAGACTGGTGTTATTACTCTGCAGGAGTACTGCTTCTTTAGCCCTTCCCATGGATAGACTTTTGCTGACAAATGCTGGGAAATTCTAACAAAAGCTACTGTGAAACGTCACCTTTATATTAGAGGTGTACATAAATGACTGAATATTACAGGAAGGGAAATTTGGATAATATCCTTTCTTTTGTGTGTGCCATTTGAAGCATATAATGAACTGCAATATATAGATTTACAGGACAGCCAGGCGGAAAATTGGTTAACAGATCCTACACACTGATAGTACTGTGACATATGTTTAACATAATATATCTTTATATTTGATATCATGATGAAAAAGCACCACCCATAACTCAGAACATTTAGATTTTAGTTCTGAACTCAGTGTGTCTTTACCAAGTCTTACGTCCACCGTCAATTAGAGGATGATATTACACTTACCTTGGGGGGGGGGTGTCATGATTGAGCGTCAGTGAGATAATGCATGTGGAAGTAACAATGTAGGTCTAAATATAGACTAGTTCATATGTCATGTTGTCTATAAAAACAGATGACATTTTCAGGGAAACGGTGATTAAATGTAGACTCTGCTATCATATTAAACAGGGTGGCAGATAAGATTCTTTTGAGAAGACAGACTCTAAGCCTAGAAAACAAAATGAGCCCATTTTTTCTGGTTTCTTTGATTTTAGAGCTGACTAAATATTAAGTTTCATTTGTAAAAGGAGCCTCAAAAGAAATTTTCTGAGCCAGTATCCAAGAAAGATTTTAAAGTTCAAACTAAACTGTTAAGATGTCTTCCCTGGTTCACTCATGACGTTGTCTGCTCTTCCTGCTTCCTACATGGCAGATGTGATATTACAAGTGCAGCAGCCATATCGTCACCCTGACAGTGAATGCCAGCATTATTGGTACATGACTCCCCATGAAGAGGAAGACAATTGCCACTAATGTAAGAGCGGTGGAATAATTACATCAGTTAATGCATTGGCAGCAATTAACAATACTACTAAAATAACCACAGCAACTAGAAAATGGCTAAACAAATAACAGTTGTTGTTAGGAATCCAGAAACGCACATTAGTAGGCTCGTGTCTGAGGCAGCTCTGAAAATGTTTTTCACAGGATCACCAAGAGACTTGTATTAACATAAACAAGACCCACAGAACAGGTGCTGGGCAGTTCGCTACCATTTGAGTGCAGCTTTGCTTTGGTTCCCTTTTTCTCACGTAAGGTTACCTGTCAATGCACACTTTATCCTGTAATTTCTTTGACAAAAAGTATTTTGGAGGAAGTTGTGCTTTAGGAATTGCAAGGAATGGTGAGTCTAGGGGTCTCCTTTAGCAGAAGCGAAAACTGAATTTTTTCTTGTATATGTTTATGAGTTGTTTTTGTTTTGTTTAAGCAGGATCGGGTGCTTTCGTGTTTTGTGTCTTCTCCTTGATCTATACCCCAAAGAATAGCTTTAATTACAGAATATCAGTATCATAAAAGGATAGCATCTGGTAACAAATAGCTAATCTCTGCCTTACATAGATGACAGCATGGATCGGAATCATGATATCAATGTTATCAATGTTAAAAAACGGAGCAGACAGTTCATTGGACGTGCCCAGCAGAGACAGCGTGAAGGGTAAACGCAGACAAATGAAATGGAGGGAGCATATTTCCGCTGAAGACGGCCAAATAGAATGAACTGTTTGCCACTTAAACAGATGTTTGGTGTCATGGAGAACAAAGAGGTGACCACCAGGTTATTACTAAGCAGGTGGCAGGTAGTGGTCAGGGATTTGGGCCAGAAAGTCAATAGAACATAAAACTCTAGGACTAGTAGAGCCAGAATCATGGATCAAAAGTAAACTATAATCTCCTTAGTAATAGATGGAAGATCTAGGCTACTTGTCAGAGGTGAAGAAGAAAGGTAGTCATGGTCTAGGGAACAAAGAGAAATGATTTACTAAAGCGGAAAAAAAAATACCTGCTGGCTTGGAAGTAGCTTCCACCCTCTTACTTTTTTCAGATGATAGCAGAGAGTGTGTGGGATCCTAAAACCCAGCTCCAAATCCTGAATGTCTGGTACCGGACAGTGTTCACACAGTAACTGAGAAGTTTGACTTTATATTTGAACTCTTTGGGGTAGAATTGGAGTTTTAAAGGCTTCTCAAGATTCCCAGAGAGCCAAGGCTTCAGGGAGCAGGGATTTATGAGTGGTCCCTCCTTGATCAGAGGTTGGTAAACTGAATTATTAGAAGTATACTTGTAGAAAACACTTTTTAGATGACTCTGACTTGCAGAAACACACAGTCAGGGGGTAGTACTAGAAGAAAAATCTCCTGTGACTCTGGGCTGTTTTGTTTTGGGTTTTATTTTGAATACCATGCTAACCCTGCCTCCCCAGGCCAAAGTGACATCTGTACTTGGCCCCAGTAAGACAAGGAGAAAAACTGCCAATCGATGAGCGGACTTCAAAAATTTTGTGTTAAAATTCCATGATCCTTAAATTCTGAGTATAGGTGTCCTCTCATGTAACCATCCTGCAGTCTGGAGATGCAAATTCTGGAAGAAAAGCTGACTTCTTATAGGTTTCTTTGAAATGTATCCCATTCCAGAAAGACCCTCAGCAGAAATATCCAGATTTTCATTCAAAGAGAAAAAGAAAGACGCCCGACATGGTTTGAAACAAAAGCACATGATGCACAAGGAAGCACAGCCCTCCCTGCCCTTGTGAACATTTGGGGAGTTATTTAAAATTCTCTGCAGAGCAACACTCAGTCTATGTGGTTAGTCACTAACTCTGGCCACACGCCCCAGCTCTCTCAAAACACAGTAGATTTCGACTTTGTTTACATTGCAACCTCAGTCCCGGTGTCAGACAGCAAGCTAAGCAGCAGCTGAGTGGATGAAAGGAGGTCTTTAAAACACACCAGAAATTCCTTTGCATCAGCTTTTGGAGCATTTCCTGTTTAATATTTAATCGGTATAGATATAAAGGATCATGTTAGATCTTCGCTCATTTGCATGGACTTTATGAACTCAGCTTCCTCTCTGGTGGTCCTGTGTTCCTGTTCGGTGACTCGTGTGCAAGCTAGACTCACTCAAAACAGAACCCTTCCTCTGCTGATTTGTTAAGTGGCTTCTTAGACAACATTAAGTTAAAATCTTGCCCCCATCTGGAATTCCACTTTTACTAGGAAAACACTGGGTTTAAAGACAGGCAGGCAGGCATTTCAAGAATTCTAGAAGGGAAAAAAAGTGACTTTTTAGGGTAACTCTTGGCCACTATAACCTTTAGATATTCTTATATTTAATATATATTTATGAGGACCTATTACCAGGAGGAAGGAGCCTTGGTACTGTGAGGTAACCATCAGGACTGCTAACCACAAGGTCTGTAGTTTAAACCAACTAGCCACATCAGGGGAGAGAGAGACAGCAGTTTGCTCCAGTCAACTGTCTCAGAAGCCCTAGGTAAGGCCACTATGAGTCAGAATCAATTCTATGGTAGTGAGTGGGGTATTATTAGGATGAGGAGCCCTGGTGGTATTTGAAATAAGTTTGGGTAGCTAACAGCAAGGTGGTTCAAATCCACCAACCCCTGTCTCCTCCCATAAAGATTTACAGCCTTAGAAACCCTATATTGAATCAATGGCAGTGGGCTTATTGTCAGTAGAGGATATCATAATTAAATGAGAAAATAGATGATTGTGAAGGACCTAGAAAAATGCTTTAAAAAAAGTGGCTAATGTATGTTTTAAAATACTTATCATTATTAAAGTTATAAGTATTTAATGTGCACATTTTAAAAATTCAATTAGCGTCAAAGATAATAAAATCAGCAGCAATCTCATAACACAAATATTTAAGCCATTTTTCTCTGAAGCCATCATTATTATTATTATTATATGCTTGACATATAAATTATATATTCCAAATGTTATGAGGATACCAAGATAACAATCCCTGAAAGATTTGGGGAAAACAGTACCGATTTAAAGTCAAGGGACAGGTTTTAGTCTAATTCTACAGTGAGAGGGTTTGAAAAATTCCCTTACTCTCTAATCTTCCTTGTCACCTCTATAAATATTCAATTAAAGGTAGTCCCTCCCCCCTAAAAATAAAAACTAGGAACAAAAAAAAAACAACATTATTCCCATTTCTTTTTGTTTCAATGTCTTCTCCTTAGCACGCAGGCATATAGAAAAAATTAATTTGCCTAATGTTGATGGAAAGATGATTTTTAAGGGGAAAATGTAGTCAAATTCATTTTGATATACATTCTATTTTAGATCAATGAAAATCACGTGCATATATAGTTGTAATTACATGTACACCTTTAAAATTGGTCACCCATAGATCAATAAGATACTCAAATGTAAGACTTAACACCGTTTCCGGAATCAGAGGCAATAGAAAGAAGAATGGTCCATTCGCTTAATGATAACCAAGGACTTGGTCTCTTAACTTGTCAGTGAAAAATTGGTGAGTTGTGCCTGCTCAAGTGCTGAGCTTAGGTCAAAGCACCCTTGTAGAGACAAGAAAAAAGGAAAAAGTGATTTACAGATAAGGCTGGTAGCCTTGGCACCAGAAGCCTTTGTTTTCCTCGCTTGAGTTCCTGGAGAGGAGTGTGCCTCAGCAAGCACATAGTGTTCCCCCATGTCAGACAGGAGCCAAATGGGAACACAGCCAGCTTTCAGCTGCCATGCTGAATTCCTACATGCCGCCCATGCGCCCCCACAAAAGGCAGGCCTAGGTTACCACAGCCTCCCAGGTAAGGACCAAAGTTCCTATTTGTCATCATTAAGCGAATAGGCCTTTCTTCTTTCTACTGCCTTCTAAGGAATATCAGCAAAACTTGCTTGGAGAAAGCATAAGACAAAGAACAACTCAAATTCTGAACTGAGATAAAAATTAATTCTCTTCCTTCAATCACCTCTATACTAGGAAACATTGCCAAGTTCTTTCACATATTCCCTATGCCGTCTTAAGTATATTTTTCTAATGAGTTATTTAAATATTACTGCAGTAATTGTTCTCTGAATGAGAAAGTAACACCTATAAGATAAGTAACACTTGAAGATAATTCAGGAAATCAGCAAAGTCAAAGAAAGATTAGAAGTTTTTACAAGAGACAGTCATAAGAACGATTTTAGTGCACATTATTCTGATAGAATTGTGTGATGTGTATGTATAGTTTATACATATACACACATCTGTGGGAGAGTACTCTTTTCTGTAATTGATAATACACTAAACATAATATTCTGTAATTTTTCACCCAATAATAAATGATGAACATTTTTACAATAATTGATTTTTATATTTTGAATTTTAATAATCATAATTTATCATATTAAAATATCAAAATGCATTTAAATGAATACAAATTTGCTGGCGCTCATTTAGGTTGCTCCCAATAGTTATTATTATAAAAATACCTTTGCAGGCATGCTTACAAAAATTTATTAGAGATCATCCATAATCATTTTCCTGATAATAAATCCCTAGATTTAGAATGCCCTAGTGAAACAATATACACAAGGTTAAGTTTTTTCGTGTGTATTGTTAAATTATTAAGGGAATATATTCAACTTCAAACAATCTAAAATCCTCATCTGTAAAATTATGATAATTATTTCAGATCTGTTAAAATATTAAATGAATATATGTAAAAATCCCAGAAATGGTCATGGCAAGAAATTATCACAGAAATAATGATAATTTCTTAAAATTTATCTCAAAAGTATCTTTTGTTTAAAATATTCAAAACTATATTTTAAAATATTTATGTGCGGGGAACTTTGTTGATCCATTGGTTAAGCACTCTGTCATTCTACTGTTAACCAAAATGTGGCAGTTCAAACCCACCATCTGCTCAAAGGGACAGATGTCAGAGTTTGCTTCCATAAACATTGTAGCCCTAGAAGCCAGTTCTATCCTCTGTCGTGTAGAGTCCCTGTGAGTAGAAATGGACTCAACAGCAATAAGTCTATCTGCGAAGAGAATGGAAGATCATCTTGCGGAATAGCACAAAGCTAAAAGGCAGTGGTGAGGGTTCACATTATGAACCAATTGGTTAGGCTATGATTGACTAGGCTATGTGGGAGGTGCCATTCCATAATGGATCCTCTTCCATTTTGTCATCAGATCTGAGCAGCCAATCAGTTGAAAGGGGCGTTTCCATGGGTGTGGAGACTGCCTCAGTACAGAAGTGGGTAGAAGCTCAGGGGGCATCATGGTGACTCCATGGGTCCATACTTTGGGGATTTCTACTTCTGTCAACAGCAACGGCCTCAGAAGCCCGCACGGACAGTTCTACCCTGTTGTATTGAGTCACTATGAGTTGCCATCGACTCGATGGCAGTGATTTTATTGTTTGTTTGTTTGTTTGTTTGTGTAAATGGATATTCTGTCAAAATGCCCTCTCTGTCTCTGACATGCAGATTTTAAATTCTCAACACCAGCCTCCAGTCTACCATCTGAGCCACAGATTTTGGACTTAACAGACCCCAGAATTGAGTGAAAATCTTTATTTATAAGGGTGTAAACATTTGAGTGGCTCTACTCCTTTAGCTGATCCAGACAAAATCAACAGTAGTCTCTAAATTGATTGATTATCTCCCCTAAGAATTGGAACTAATTCTACTTGAGCAGAGTTCACTTAAATAGAACAAATTAGATATCAATATAAGCCTTTCTTGTCTTGCAGCTTTAGTCATTACAACAATTCTCTATATTCTCCAGATAAAATCTGTGTTCTTATTATCTGTGATCCTCTTTTAAGTCTGTTTTTTTTTTAACAGTACAAAACTCTAATATTTCAGTATATGTAATAGAAAAAGAGTTATTCTCAGAATTGAAGGTGTACTCATTGTTTTCTAATAGAATACTAGTCTTTACATAGCTAATTCCTATTTATGAATCCTGATAGCCACAATTTATTGTTGACTCAAAATGGATGTATCCTTAACTGAGAGGTCAAAGCTTTTTAAAAGTGACAGTGATTGTGTAAACAATATTGCACAGATTTTATGTAATATGATTAGCTGTGTGGTACCGGGGGGTGAGGGACATCTTTTGGAAACCCATGATTGAAGTGATTAGATCACTATAGCATGGTATTGATGAAAAAAACCACATACAAAGTGATATAATAACAACACTGCTCTGTAAATAAAGTGGGTGGGATCCATTACCTGGCAACCAAAAAAACCTAAAATGTGCAAAGTAGTAAATATGTAAATCACCATCCATTCTTTCATTCCATCATTCAGAAACAATTATTGTGGTGTTTGTTATGTGCTATTATTTGCCATTGAGTGTTGCAGCTAGTTAATGTGCTTGGCTGCTAACCGAAAGACTGAAGGCTCAGTGCACCCAGCGATGCCCTGGAAGAAAACCCCAGCATCTACTCCCCAAACATTCAGCCCCTGAAAACCTTAGAAAGCAGAGCTCTACTATACAGCATCTATAAATTTTGAAGAGGAAGATGAGAACGTTTATACATACTTATTGAATATTTTAAATAACTTTCCCATGACGACTTAAATAAAAAGTAGCTGTACAGTATTTTGAAATTTTAATGTCAATTTTACAATAGCATATTTAGAATAATTCTACAAATTTAAAAGGCATATCTATTATCCTCTTTCCACCTTACACACACCCACACCCACACCCTTTAGGACTTCCTCCAAACATATAAAAGGTATACTTTCTCCTCGTCTAGACAGTTTTGTCGACCTCCTGATTAAGCTCCTTCACTGCTCTCGTTTCTTTCATAACGTAACAACTACTCTTTGGCAAGGTCATTGGGTGTCACTAAAAGCTTTTGCTGGACAGCCAAGCTAAAGGTTGGCAGTTTGAACCCACCCAGTGATTACACCGACAAAAAGCCTAGTGAAAGGCTTCCATAAAGATGACAGCTGAGAAAACCCTATGTAGAAGTGTTGTAGTGCGTAGCACATGAGATCATCAAGAGCTAGAATCATTCAGCAGTAACTAACAACAAATAGCAACTGTCTGGCAAGACTGATCTTTTCATATCATGGGCCTGATCATAACTCTCCACTGCTATGATCTCCTGATCGTAGCTCTCCAACAAAGTATTTACTTGGTTGTTTTAACTTTGTTAAATACTTTGTTATTTTAAACTCTACAGATTTTATTTGCTCATAAATGAAAATCCAAATTCTGTTGACAAGACTTTGCAGCTCTTCCGTATAATGTGACCTAGATTCTTTTTCCAGAAATGGGAAATCCAAGATCCTTTCTTCTCATTACACTCTTTCAGTCCTTCTACAATCCTTTCAAATAGAGTTATTGGGCACCCCTCACATATGATATTTATCTTCCCTGTTTTGTTCCTGCGCTTCTCCCTGGGCCATTGCATCTGTTTCAAACCTTCATGTTTGGAATGATTTATTCATTTCTTTTCTTAAATTACTTTACCTAGGAAAACATGTACTTTATTCTGAGTTGGAAGCCCTTAACATCAGGGAGTCCTTAATAGTGAAAAACATTATTCTAGATACCAAAGCTTAAATATAAACAATAACCTATCCCTGTTCTTGGTAGGAGCCCATATGATGTAGTGGGTCACCCATTGCACTGCAAACCAAATAGTCCATAGGTCAAAACCACCAGCCACTCAGAGGGATAAAGATGAGGCTTTCTATTCCTGTAAAGAGTTCCAGTCTTGGAAATCTACAGGGTCAAATCTAATCTGTTCTACAAAGTCACAATGAGTCAGAATTGACCTAATGACGGTCATTTTTTTGGTTTTGTTTGTTTTATGCCTATTCGTTGGGAGCTAATATTCTGGTGTGAGCAAAAACTCTAGATCTCTTTACATCACTTCAGTCAGGACAACCCATCTAAGATCCTTATGTGCTTTTACTTCTGTTATATTCTATAGTTTCCTCATAAAGTATCTGAAAGATATTTCTTTTCATTTATTTTTTAGTGGGACTTGAGGATGCTGTCTTACTATTAAGATTCACCAAGCCAGTCCTTAATTCTGAAAAATTCTCAGATATTATTTTTCAAAAAAATGATTTATCTCCACTGTGGTAGGCAGGGTTCTCTAGAGAAATGAGATCAGGATACTTATGTGTCAGTTTATACAGTGAGAAGGAATATAACAGCTATTTCATCCACACAGCAGTACAGAGGGTTCAGTTCAACTCACTTCCTTGGAACAATTATGTACTAGAAGTCCTTCAACTCACTTGGGCTACCAGGTCCAAGGTAAAGGAAGCAGACAGTGGAATCTTTCCTGTGGCAAGGCAAGCAGAGCCTGCCCACAGGCAACAAGCAGCACGGTGGGGTGGGTCACCAACAGTCAGTAGCTTGGAAGCTTAGTGAAGCAGGACTGGATGGGATGTTGAACACAAGCAATGCAAGGCAACAGAATCCATCAGCCTCAAACTCAAGCAATGTAGGCACCAGCAATGTGAAGCAGGTCTCCAAGGAGCCTCAAGCTCTAGCAAACCACTAGCTGGACTGGACCACAGGTGGTGTAGCTCACAAGTTAAGGCAGAGAAGTTAGCTATAGCAGCAGCACAAATGCTTCAGCCCACTCCAATCACCAGAGAGCAAGAGAGACTGGGGAGGGCCTTACAGAGCCATTTATCTCTTTGCTCTCCAATCAAATTGCAACCTGATTAATCCCACATGTGCCCATTGGCCAGGTTGGCACAATAAACCTAACTATCACATGCACATTATATTTTAAAGCTCAAAAACTCCTATTACATTATTCCTTTTCATTTTAATAACCACATATTATATTTCTTTAATATGCTTTCTATATATGGAATAATTTCTTCAAATATAACTTCAATTCATTGACTTTATCTTTTGTTATTATGGTGAGCCATGTTATTTATCCACTGATTTTTTTCTTTCAATGCTGAATTTTCTTTTTAGAATTTAAATTTAGTTCTTTTTTTAACTTTAAAAATATAATTTTATTTATTGATGTTGAAAATATATAGCACATATAACACCAATTGAACAATTTCTATATGTACCAATACTATTTAGTGACATTGATTACATTCCTTGATTTATGTAACCATTCTCACCCTCCTTTTTCTGCATGTTTCATCCTTATTGGCATAAACTAGCTTCTCTCTAAGATTCCTATTTAACCTTTCAAGATGTTGCTATGAATGCACTCCCATAAAGATAGTTTTAGAAGACTATACTTTTTTTTCACCATTATTTGAAGTCTATAATCTAGTTCATTAAAACATCTTTCATTATATATTTTTTCCCTTTAAAACACACACACACACACGAAAGATGGATGACTCCACTCACTGCCATCAAATCACTTCTGACTTTCATGGCCGTATAAGGACAAAGTAAACTGCTTCCACGAGTTTCCAAGACTGTAACTCTTTATAGG
>NW_022111307.1:599593-623541 GCF_000313985.2 Echinops telfairi
TAGTTCATTAAAACATTTTAAAACACACACACACACACACACACACACACACACACACACGAAAGATGGATGACTGCACTCACTGCCATCAAATCACTTCTGACTTTCATGGCCGTATAAGGACAAAGTAAACTGCTTCCACGAGTTTCCAAGACTGTAACTCTTTATAGGAATAGGAACTTTATCTTTCGCTCATGGAATGGTTGGTGGTTTTGAACAGCTGACCTTGTGGTTTGGAGCACAAAGTAACTCATTCCCAAACAGGGCTGTGATCATTGATATTGCTTGGAAGTGTGATGTCGCCTATTTGTAGTTGTGTTTAGCTCTGTAGCCCCCTTGCTAAAGGTTTCTTTTCCAGTGATCTACTTTAATTATTATGTAATATCTTCCCTTTATTCTTATGCTAATTTCCATTTTAAATGTGATTTTTATCAGAGATTAATATTAACATTTCTTTTCATTTTTTTGTTCCATTACTTAGATATATCATTTTCCATCCTTTGATTTTTAGTCTATTTTTATCTTTTTGTGTAACGTGTATCTCTTATAGCTAGCATATTGATAGGTCTTATTTATTCAGTTTGCTACTTTTTTTCTTGACGACATTTAATCCATTTATATTCCTTGCAATTATTAAAATACATTATTTGGGTATTGCCATTTTGGTTTGTATTTTTGTGGTGCTGGTGGTCTCTTTGTTTTCAGTGCTGAGATAGGTTTTTGGGGTTTTTTTGTTTTCTTGTCATTTTCTTTGTTGCTTTTGTTTTAAAGTTTACTAAATCCTTATGATTTTTTCTTGTTCTTATTTTGATGAAGATGTTTATTTCTATTCTTTGAGGTTATCTAGTAATATATTTCCAAGTTTTAAAAATTAATAAAATCCATCTCAAGTTTTCTATTTTGAAATTTACATTCTTAACATTTAGAAGGTTTGAAACTATATTATTTCCTTTGTGTGGTAGTTATATAATTGTGTGTCGATTTTAGAGGATTAAGAACAAAGAGATGGAGTCTAGCCTGTCAATCAGGTCACAGCCAGTGAGGCCTCTGAGTGGGCATGGCGTTCTACTGAGGATTCTGGGAACTCAGGTATTCCTCCTTAGAAGCAGGAGACACACTCTCTCTCTGTTCACTCCCTGAGAAACATAGCAGCTGACAAGACAAATGGAACTATGTTAGTGCCCTGAGCTGGAGAAGACAAGTGGAGACCCCTGCCAGTGCTGAGATGCTTATAATGCTACTGGATCCACAAGACTTCCCATCTAATGGCCTGTGATCTTCCTGCTTTTGGCGTCATTGCATATGTTTCGTGAGTCTGAAGAAGACTTTATAGATTTGTATTTTTGTGTGAATGGAAACTGTCTGTTGGCCCAAAGATATTATAATGATGTTTTATTTATATTTATTGATTATATGCTTATTGTTTCTCAGGTACTCATCACCTCCCTCCTAATGGGTGAGTTATTTTGAGTATGTTCAGTTCTATATTCACTATTTGAATTAACTTTTGAGACTGGCTTTATCTGGCTTGTTGGCTATTGTTCATCATTGATCAGGTCGTGGCTCTTTGAATGTGGCTACAGAAGGTATGTGTGTGGCTATCTATGCTCTATGGACATGGTCTTTGTCTCCCATGGGGTAGGCCATGAAACAACAACAGAAAAAAAGAGAAAGAAAATGATATAAAGAAAAAAATGGGGAAACAAAAAATAATTACAAAGAAAAATAAATTATTAAATAACAATAAAAAGGGAAATAGGACTTCTGGGAAGATCGCGCCAATGTAAAATCACCCACCTACATTCCCCATTGTAGGACCAGGAGATCAACAGGCGAGGAGGCTAACTCTGAGAAATCTGATGCAAACCTAGAATTAGCATCCCTGGGTTTTATTCCGGAATCCCTCTCCTTTTTGTCCACAGCAAGCTCAGCAGAGCTTGTTGTAGTGTTCCCTGTCTGTGAGGTCTTTCTTCTCCCCTTTTCTTTCCCCACTGCTGGGGCAGTGTGGCAGTGGGGCAGCAACTGCAAGCCTACTTCCCTCACCCCTAGTTCTACAACCCAACAACATGGTGAAATATTTCAAGATAGACTGCCCGTGACTCCATGGCTTCCACTCCCTATCTAGGTGGACACTGGGATGCACTTTTAGCAGGACCACCTACCGATTGGAAGCCCCTTCTACTCCCTCCCACTTGGGCCCCAAATCCAATTGCCTATTCCATCCTAGGACCACATGTAAGAAGTGGATAGTACTGAGTTGTGCAGAAATTCACAATGAAAGGGTCTTCTGCTAGAAACACAATAACAGAAGGGCTATACTCTCCCTATGTAATATACAGGGTCAATAAATGACTCTGGTAGATTTAATATACCCCCCTCACCTACACCAACCTCCATTACCTCAAGACCCTGCTTTATCCACTTCAGTAGCACACACAGTTTTATAACCTACCAAGTAACATCATATCTCTTTTAACGCTCTTCTCCAATCATCAGAAATTACTATTCTTCAAATTAATGTTTTATATGATTAACACCACCACTTAAAGGCTACTCCCAAACAAATATATACTATTCCTCCTACCCACCCAACTATCACTCTTTCAGCATCTACACACAATATGACTTCCTGGATCCATTTGACCCTCCTCTAACCTAAACAGCACAACCAGAAGCCTATGTAACACCAACAGTTCTAACACTATGCTGAGCAAACAAGAGCCATCAGCAGCTACCACAAAATAATCAAGAGAAACAAAAGTCAACAACTGAAGATTACCCAAACTCAATAGAAAACAAAAGGTGGCCTTCAATTGCCATATAGAGACTTACAAGTGAATGATGTTTAGGACCATCCAAATGATTAAGGGATCAACACTGAAAACAGAGAGAAAAATGGAGCTAACAGAAACCTCCACGCCCAAAGGAAATTCAGGAGCTAAGCAATGACATAGAGGGAAAATAGTACACGATCTGACTAATAGAATGGAAGAAATGGGAAAATCAAATCCGTGATATCAAAGCCAACCAAGCAGAAATCAGCAAATAAGAGAAACAATGAAACAAAAAAGCAAAAGAATCTGAACAAAGCCTGAGAATGATGTGGGATGTCATGAAACGAAGTAATATTTGAATTATTGGGGAGCCTGAGCAGGAAGAAACAAATATGTTTACAGTTAAAATAGGGAATTCCTGGAAGAAAATTTCTTTAATATCATAAAGGAGGAGATGATAACTAACCAGGTAGTAGAAGAACACCAAATAGATTAACCTCACCTAAATAAATACATCGAAGCATCTAGTATTCAAAGTATCCCACTTCAAGGAAAAGGAGAGAAGCATCAGAGCAGCTTGAGAGGAAAAAGCTGTCACATATAAAGGTAAACAATAAGAATAAACTCAAACCTCTCCACAGAGATCATGTAGGTAAAAAGAAGATATTGCAACATATTCTGAAAGTTGAAAGACAGCAACAGCAATCCAAGAATCCTTTTCCATCAAATTTCAGGAGAAATAAAAGCTTTCTCAAATAAGGAAATATTTCAAAAACTTGTAAAAACAGCAGTGACACTAAAAAAAAAATACTTTCCAGTTCTTTATGGGCAGAAAACCAACAAAGGCAGCATGCAAACATAAAACCACCTCATGGCGTAACACCCCCCAGAAACCAACACACTTAAAACAGGACCCAAAACATTACAGGTTTAGGGGAGAAACAAAGACAAGAATAAACTCCTCACACACACCACCCTATAAAAGGAATGATTGGAAAATATCAAGCACAAATAATACAAGATGTCAGTGACGAATCTACACTTATATTTAATTAACTGAATATCTATGGATTAAATGCACCAATCTAAAGACAAAGAGTAACAGATAGGATTAGACAAGAAGATCCATCAATCTGCTGTATTAAAGAGACATATCTCAAACTCATAGACAAAAAGAGATTTAGAGTCAAAGTAGGGGAAAAATTTACCAAGCTAATTGCAATTTTTAAAAATCAAGGGTGGCAATATTAATAATCTCTGACAAAACAAATCTCAAGGTACATGATATAATGAGAGACAAGAATGGGCAATTCATAATACTCAAGGAGTCAATAGACCATGAACTCAGAAACATAATAAACATATATCCACCAATGAAAGACCCTTGAAATCCATCAACCAAATCCTCAAAGAGATGAAAAGATAAATCACCAGATCAACAATTAGAGTAGGTGACTTCAATATACCACACTCAAAGAAAGATAGATCAACAGGTAAGAAATTCAAAAAAGAAAAGAAAAAGCCGAACAACAGAATGGAATGACATGGCCTCCTAGATATTTACAGAGCTCCCCATGCAACAGCAAAAACAAAACAAAACAACCCACATTCTTCTCCAATGCACACAACTCACATTCTGAAAAAGTCCATAAAGCAAGCTTGAGAATATTCAGAAACATAGAGATCATTCAAACCATCTTCTCTGACCACAGTGCAATAAAGCTGGACATCAACAATAAAAAACAGACATACACTTGGAGACTCAACCCTCAACCACATACTACTCAAAACAACCCAAATAAGATAGAAAATAAGGAAGTTCCTAGAAACTAATGAGAATGATAACACACCAAAATCTATGGGATGCGGCAAAAGCAGTTATCAGAGGTCACTTTATCGAAATAAATGCACACATGACAAAAGAGGAAAGAATCATGTTCAGCACCTTAACACAGCATCTCCAACAATTAGAACAAAGTCAATAGCATAATCCTTCCAACAGCAAAAGAAAAGAAATCATAAAAAATTAGTGTAGAAATAAACAAACTGAGAATCAGAAAAATGATGGAAAAAATCAGCAAAGCAAAATGTTTCTTTGAAAGGATCAACAAAATCTACAAACTGCTAGCAAACTTAACAAAGGAAAAGGAGCAGATGACAATATCTAGAATTAGGGATGAAACAGAGGAAGCTGCAACAGACCCTAATGAAATACAAAGATTAATAATGTAGTATTACTACAGAACACATTCCAATATATTCAATTATCTGGTGACATGGACAAATACCTAGAAAATCACTCTCTCCCAAAATTAATGTATATGGACATTAAAACTTGAACAGACCCATAGCCAAAGGAAAAATTGATAAGGTCATCAAGAAACTCCCATAAAATAAAAGCCCTAGTCCAGATGCCTTCACGGGAGAATTCTACCAAGTATTCAGAGAAATGCTGATACCAATCCTACACAAACTCTTCCAGAGCATAGAATGGGACATCAAACTTCCAAACTCACTATGAAGCCAGTATAATCCTGATACCAAATCTAGGCAAAGACCCTACAAGACCAGAGAAATACAGACTGATAGTTCTCATGAACATAGAAGCAAAAATTCTCAACAAAATCTTGGCCAATCCAATCCAACAGCATATCTAAAAACAATACATCATGACCAAGTGGAATTCATATGAGGATTGAATTGAATCACTGATGGTTCAAAATTCAAAAACAATTAACCTCATTAGCAAGAACAAGGATAAGAACCATCTCACCACATCAATTGATTCAGAAAAATTATTTGACAATATCAATGCCCATTCCTACTCAAAGTCTCAAGAAGATAGGAGTAAAAGGGAAAATCCTCAATACAATAAAGGCCACATATGAAAAACCAATAGCTAATATTACGCTCCATGAAAAAAAGTTGAAAACATTTCCACTGAAAAAGGGAATCCTGACAAGGATGTGCATTATCCCCACTTTTATTCAACATTGGGGTGGAAGTCCTAGCCAGTCCCAGAAGACAATAGCAACAAATCAAGGGAGTACAATTAGGTAAATAAAAAGTCAAACTTTTGCTAATTGCAGATGATATAATTTTATTTACAGAGAATCTTAAAGTGTCCACAATAGGACTGCTGGAAACAATAGAGGGATTTAGTGGTGTAGCAGGATACAAGATTAACAAGAAGGAATCAACTGGATTCCTACATACCACTGATGGGAATAACAAAAAAGATATCAAAGAATCAATAACATTCACAAAAGCCACGCTAAGACTAGGAATAAAACTAACCCCCCACGCCCCACCCCCTTTCCAAAACACAGACCCGTATGAAGAAAACTCCAGAACATTACTACAGAAAAACAAAAGGAATTTACACAAATGGAAGAGTACCCTGTTCATGGATCAGAAAACTCAACATTGTGAAAATGTCAATACTACCTAAAGCAATCTAAAAATTCACTGCAATCCTGATCCAAATTCCAGCATCATCCTTCAAAGAAATTGGAAAAATTATTACCAACTTCATATGGAGAGGGAAGAAACCCATGATGGGCAACAACTCTTCAAAAATAACAAAGTAGGTGGTCTTGCTCTACCTGACCTCAAAACCTTCTACACAACCACAGGCGTCAAACCAGCCTGGTACTGGTATAATGATAGATACATGGACCAATGAATAAGGACCAAAAACCCAGAAATAAAAACATCCATATACAGACAACTGATTTTTGCAAAGGCCCCAAAGCATTAAATAGGAAGCAGATTCCCTTTTCAACAAGTGGAGGCTGGAAAAACTAGATATCCATCTGCAAAAGAATGAAACAAGAGCAAATTCAAGGAAGACCAAAGACCTAAATGTAAAATCCAAAGCTATCAGGATCATCAATGAAAAAATCGAGACAAATCTAAGTGCCTTAGTGCAGGGGACACACAGGCTATCAGAGATAACAAAGGAAAAACACCCTGTGGAAGACTTGAACAGACAATTCACAAAGGATGGCACTCAAATGGCTATTAAACACACGAAGAAATGCTCCTGTAACTGTAGCCCAACTTAAAAATACTGAGAACCAACAAATGTTGGAGAGGGTGTGGTGAGATTGGAATTCTTTTCCACTGCTGGTGGACTTGTAAATACGTATAGCAATTGTGAAAGGTGGTCGTGTGATACCTAAAACAGATGATAATTGAAATACCATACTATCTAACAATACCATTGCTGGGCATGTACCCAAAAGAAATAAGAAAGAGACCACGCCTATACAAGAATTAACTTTAACTTTGGTAACAATGCTTGTTTATATACCGCCATATAGGAAATACTTATGTCATATAATTGAATAGAATTTATCCCAGGTATGGAGAGTAGATTTAAGGTTTGTAAATCAATCAGCATTAAAAGAATTCAACATTATTTCAAGATAAAAATTAAGTATATAGGAATAGAAGGAAATGATCCTAATTTGTTAGAAAGCATCTGCATATTTATCCAATTAGCATCAGATCTAAAGGTGAAAAACTGGATAATTTCACTTGAAGATAAGGAACAAGATGAGTTCATCTGCTCTCACTGTTCTTGATCAGCAAAGTACTAAAAGCTCTAATCAGTGCAAGATGAGAAAGTTCTTATTCAATTATATCAAGGAAAATTGTACAATAATTACCAATCAATTTTAGAGCAACTCCCCCATGGTGAAATCACCTTTAAAATGAGTTGTGTGATCACAGTCAGTCCTAGTGCTTCCTCCTCCCTCCCACCTTCATTATTTCTTTTTGATCCCCTTTCCCTCCCTATCACCCACGACCCATCTCTGCATTCCCTATAAACCCTGTATCAGTTATTGTCATTATGCATCCACTCCTCCTCTGTTTCAAAACTGGGAAACCCAACAGAGAACAATACAAAACAAAATCTCGCTAAGGTGGTAAGGATAAAATCATAATAGTACAAAGGAAAAAAAGTACAAATAATGTGTATGAAGGAAAGGGCTCTCATCAACATTCAAAAAGTCAGGGAAGAAAATTTCTGTCATGGAACAAGTAAGAGATACTTGAACCCAGAACAAATTCAGGTCATGTCTATAGGGAGGTCACTTGCCAAATATCAAGTTCAATCCAGCATAATCAAGATTACAGTGGTCTCTGCCTGATAGTAAGGCTGTTCTATACTCTTGTCTATTGCTAGAATGGATCTGCCAGCAGCTCAGTCTGACGGGCTCCTCTGCAGATGGGTTTTGGGCTCCCACTGTCCTCCAAAGTTTTCTATAAATTGGGTATTCATAATTTTAGTTTGGATATTTCATATTTAAATTTTGTAATTGTCATTTTGGGATCACACAAGCTAGTATGCTTCCTCTGTGTAGACTTGCTTAGGTGACTGCTTGTTTGAATAAAAGCCTTTAAGACTCCAGACACTATTCTGGATTGATAGCCAGGTACCATCTACTTTCTTCACCACACTTTTGTAGCACCCTTATATCCAGTGAAGGTGAGTATAAAGCAGGGCCATGTTTTCAGAGCTAACTGTTCTTGAATTGAAACTAGAGTTAAGTAGGAGCCCAGACTCCATTTGCTTGTCCATGGGGTTTGCACATCTCAGGTTTACTTTCGCAGTCATAATTTGACAAAATTGAAACCCTTTAAGACCAACTGTGTCAATAGCAGGTTAATTTTTCTCTATCATGAAAATGCACCTTCAGGAGAAGCAGACTTTCCTATGAAGTTTTTGTTGAGAAACTTTAGCCCATCCATCTTACAACCCTGATTTTTTCCTTTAGACTTCTTTGCATTCCTCAAACTCAAAAATCATTGAAAAGAAATACAGTGAGAGTTCTTCAAAGATGCCAAAATTGCCATTTTGAAATGGGACAAATTCCATAATGTGAAATTATCTGGGAAAGACTTAGAAATATGGAAAACACTGCCTTAAGTAGTGTCTAGGCCTCATCGGAGAATATGTTAAGAATAATAGCTTCATATTTTGATATGTTTATTTAAACAACGATTTCTACGAATGTGTAGCAATGTTTTTTACTTTACTTATCCTCATAATATTGTAAAATAGGGGGTATCATAGCATATGCAACATTGCCAAACTTGGAAGCAGACAATGAATACACATTAAGTGAAATAATTAAAATAACTAAATGATAAAAGTAAAAAAAATGCATGAAACAAAGTGCCCTCAATTTAACCACCTTGAATTTAATTACTCCAGCAGATTCCCCAAGAAACCAGTATTTTTACTGGACTTTGCTTCCTAGATCATATTGGTAAATTCAAGACTTTACCTATGTACAATCTATTCCAAAAACTTGTCTTCATTAACTTAGTCCTTGATTAAAACAAACAACCAAACAAGCAAAAGCCCCTGAAAGATGAACTCTCTGAGCCAGCTGATCTACGCAACAATAAAAGCTTGCTGATAGCCAGATATTCACTCAAAATTTAAACTGCTGTACCATGTGAGGTTTCAAATTCACTACCTGTAGGATCAGTGAAAATTCTATGGTTTTATTCAGTCAGTTCCTGTAATTCCAACATGGTTTCTTCACTCCTTCACGCCTTCCATCTTTTGACTATTCTTTGAGGTCTCCATGGCATTCCTTAGAAGGCTCAATACATCTATAAATGACTGAATTATGTGAGGCAGCATTTCTACAAATGATTCTAGTGTGACCCATATAGGGTTGCCTTGAGCCAACAAACACATGCAGACATGTAATCACTATTTCATTGATTCTCAAATTTATTTGGCTTACCACCTCCTCTTCAGAAAAAAATAATTACTAAGCACACCCACCCCTTGCCAATGAAAACATTTGTACTATAGCCTATCCAAGATAAAATGTAGGTGTTTATTTTTGCTTCCCAGTAGAAGGTCTCATTGTCTTTCTCATCTTGGGGCCAATATCACCCACTTTGGGAAACCTTACACTATTTGAATTTTAATAACTTTATCCAACACTAGCATATCAGTGTGCCATAATGTAGTGCCTTACATGTTGCTGTGATACTGAAAGCTATACCATCCCTATTTCAAATGCTAACAGGATCATTCATGTTTAGTTTCAGTAAAGCTTCCACATTAGGACCGACTACTTGTCTCAGTTTTCATACTTGCCTGTCAGCTTATCATATGGTGATGACTTTCACATTGTTGGGATGCTGGAATCTACGCTACTGGTATTTCAATACTAGCATGGTAACTCATGGTGAATGGTAAATGGGCTTTAGTGGAGTTTCCAGACTAAGAACAGACTAGGAAGAAGGAAGAGGAGACTCACTTATGAAAAGTTAATCAGTGAAACACTAATGAATATCAGAAGAACATTGGTATAATTTTGGAAGAAGAGCCAAAAAAGCTGAAAGGTGTTCAAAATCTGGCGAGTGAGGTAGTTTATTGTGCCAGCCTTGCCGATAAACACATGTGGGATTAATTGAAGGATGGAGAGATAAGTGGCTCGGTGAGCCTCGCCTTTCTTGTCTCTCGCTCTTTGATCAACAGAGCAGTGTGTGGCTGCCTTGCTTGTTCTGTACCTCAATTTGCAAGCTACTACCTGTGGGACACTTAACTTGTGGACTGTGTCACTGTAATTTGAGGTTTCTTCAAGACCTGCTTCGCCACACAACTGGAATTTACATTTGTGGGGACTGACTGTTGGTGACCTGGGGACTGACTGTTGGTGACCTGCCTTGCTGTTGGCTGACTATGCCTGAAGAACCTGAATCTCTCTACAGAGGACTACCTGGTGGCCCTCAAGATTTAAAGGACTGCCCGTGCCTTACAACTATCTAACACATTTGAATTGTACTGAGCCATTTGTACTGCTTTATAATTTAACTGTTTATTTCTTGTGTTATCTATCTATCTAAATATATATTTATAAAATTAGTAGCAATCTGGTTTTATCTCTCTAGAGAACCCTGTGTAATACAGCGAGTAAGACCTACTTTCTCAAAAAAGAAATATTTTAATGACATGAATGAAGCAACACTTATGAGATTTTCATTACATGACTTAACATTAGAATAAACAGCTTCAAACATTCATTAATAATCAGAACATGGAATGTATGAAGTATCAATTTAGGAAAAACTGAAATGACCAGAATGAAAGGGAAGGAATATAGACAGATATCCTAGGCATTAATGACCCGAAATGAACTGGTATTGGCTGTTTTGAATCAGATCATCATATAGCTAGCTATTCTTGAAATGAAAATTAAAGAGGCATGGCATTACATTCATTGTCAAAGAATTTTGTTATTAGGTGCTGTTGAGTTAGTTCAAATTCCTAGTGATCCCCTGCACAACACCACAAAGCATTGCTTAGTCCTAACCATCCACACAATTGTTATGTTTGAGCACCTGGTTGCAGCCAATACGTCAATCAATCTCCCTAAATGTGTCTTTATTTTTGACTGACTCTACTTTTCCAAGCATGATGCCCTTTTCCAGGGACTGATCCTTCTTGATCATATGTCCAAAGTATGTGAGACGAGGTCTCACCATTTCACTTCTCAGTAGTTTTACTTCTTCCAAGACAGATTTGTTTGTTCTGACAGGACACAGTACTTTCAATATTCTTTGAAAACCCTATATCTCAAAAGCATAAATTCTTCTTCAGTCTTCTTTTTTTATTTCAAATTCTTTTTTTTCTTTTTTTTTTAAATCACATTATTAGGGGCTCATACAACTCTTATCACAATCCATACATACATCAATTGTGTAAAGCGCATTTGTATATTCATTGCCCTCATCATTCTCAAAATTCGCTTTCCTCTTAGGTTCCTGTAATTAGCTCATTTTCCTTTTTCCCCTCTCCCTCCCTCCCCACTCCCCCCTTAATAATTTATAAATTATTTTCAATGTCTAACTTTCACATGCATATGAGGCAATATCGTGGCTTAGGTCAGGTGCACCTCAATTCTTCAGGTGACATCCTTGCTTTTCAAAACTTAAAGTAGGTCTTGTGCAGCAGATTTCCCCATTCACCTCATTTCTTGACTGATGCTCCCACGAGCATGGATTGTGAATGCAAACAAAACAAAGTTTTTGAAAACGTCCAGCTGTGAGAATTTTTTTTCTCTAAAAAGCATTGAAACCCTTATTGAAGGCTGCAGTCTCAAAGTAGTTCAGATCCTCTTTGCTTATAGCAGGAGTTCTCAACTTGTGGATCACAAACCCTTCAGCGGTCAAAAAAACCCTTTCACAGGGGTCGCCTGATTCATAGCAGTAGCAAAACTACAGTTATGAAGTAGCAAAGAAAATAGTTTTATGGTTGGGGGTTACCACAACATGAAGAACTGTATTAAACGGCTGCGGCAGTAGGAAGGTTCAGAACCACTGGCTTATAAGAAGCAAGGCTGAGTCACTTGCATATCTCAGGTTGTTAATAAATCTTTCCCCAACCCTAATGTCATATCCTTCTTCATGTAATAGTTTCTCAGTGCATATAGATTGAAAAAGTATGATGAAACCAGACAAGCTTGAGGCACACTTTTTCTGATTTTAAACCCTAAAGAATTCCCTTATTTTGTTCTAATGTCTACCTATTGGTCCATGTGCAGGTTCTACATGAGCACAATGAAGTGTTTTAGCATTTCCATTATTTTATTGATAGTTTTTTATAATCAACATGGTCATACATTTTTTTCAATAAACTTAAGTAAACATCTTTATGTTATTCTCTGCTTTCAGCCAAGATCCATTTGATACCAGAAATCATATCCCTAATTCCACATTCTCTTCTGAATCTAACTTGAATTATTGGCAGTTGCCTGAGATGAAATTGTTATTGAATTATCTTCAGCAAAATTTAATTTTCATGCAGTTTTAATAATATTGTTTGATAATTTCCACCCTTGTTTTTTCACCTTTCTTTGAAATGTGAATGAATATGCATCTCTTTCAGTTTATTGGCCAGGTAGTTGCCTTCCAAATTCTTTGGCAGAAACAACTGAGTGCTTCCAGTATTTATGAAATTGTTGAAACATTTCAATTGGTATTCTGCCAATTCCTGTCACCATGATTTTCACTAAAGCCTTCAGTTTCAGAGATTCTTCCTTTAGTACCAACAGTTTTTGATCATATGCTACCTCTTAAAATAGTTGGATGTTGACCGTATCTTCTTGGCACAGTGGCTCTGTCTATTACTTCTATCACCTTTTAATACTTCCTGCCTATTTGTTTCTTCTATCATCTTTTCTGTTATTTCAATAGTTTGCTCTTAAAATCCTTCAGTATTGCAACTCAACACTCAAGTTCTCTTAAGTTCTTTCATCTTGAGATATATTGAGGGCCCTCTTCCTTTTGGGCATTCATTTCCACGTTTCTGCACATTTCAAAATACTTTCTCTTCTCAAACTGCCCAGTGAAATATTCTGTTCTGCTCTTTTATTTCATCATTTCTTCTATTTGTGTAAGATACTCAATATTCAAGAGCAAATTTCAGTCTCTTCTGACATCCACTTTGATCTTTTTTTATTTATTTCTTGTTGTTTTTTAATTATTTTATTGGGGGCTCATACAACTCTTATCACAATTCATACATACATCAATTGTGTAAAGCACATTTCTACATTCATTGCCCTCATCATTCTCAAAACATTTGCTCTCCACTTAAGCCCCAGGCATCAGCTCCTCATTTTTCCCCTCCCTCCCTGCTCCCCTTCCCTCATGTACCCTTGATAATTTATACATTATTATTTTGTCATATCTTACACTCTCACCACTTGTCCTGAAGGGATCATCCATCTTGGATTCCCTGTGTTTCCAGTTCCTATCTGGACCAGTGTACATCCTCTGGTCTAGCCAGATTTGTAAGGTAGAATTTGGATCATGATAGTTGGGGGGTGAGGGGTGGGGGCGGGGCAGCGAGGAAGCATTTAGGAACTAGAGGAAAGTTGTTATGTTTGATCATTGCTACACTGCACCCTGACTGGCTCGTCTTCTCCCATGACCCTTCCATAAGGGGATGTCCAGTTGCCTACAGATGGGCTTTGGGTCCCCACTCCACACTCCCCCTCATTCACAATTATATGATTGTTCTTTGATCCCTGATACCTCATCCCCTTGACACCTCATGATCACACAGGCTGATGTGCTTCTTCCATGTGGGCTTTGTTGCCTTCAAGCTACATGACCACTTTTTTACCTTCAAGCCTTTAAGACCCCAGATGCTATATCTTTTGATAGCCGGGAAACGTCAGCTTTCTTCACCATATTTGCTTATGCACCCATTTGTCTTCAGCAATCATATCAGGGAGGTGAGGACACAATGATATGATTTTTTGTTTTTTGATGCCTGATTAACTGATCCCTTTGGCACCTCGTGATCACAGAGGCTGATGTGCTTCTTCCATGTGGCCTTTGTTGCTTCTGGGCTTTATTCCTGTTACCAAGATCTTCTTTTCCAATTACTATTATGTTCCTCTTCATTTTCAACTTTAAAATCCCATTCACTAATAATTATCAACACATCTTGATTATATGCTTGATGAATTTTAGACGGAAAAACTTGTTAGAGTTATTTAATTCTTTCATCACTAGTTCTAGTGATCAGCTGATAAATTTGAATAATATTTGTACTAACCAGTCTTCCTTGTGGGTGTATAGATATCATCCTGAGACAACATTGTATTTCAAGCTAGATTTGGATTTTGTGTGTGTGTGGATGAATGTGATGGTATTCCTCATGAAACTTCTATTCCTGGCATTATATGACTGTCTGATTCAAAATGGCCAACAGCAGTCCATTTCTGCTCACTCATGCCTAGGATATCAACCCTTTTGAGTTCCATTTCTTTCTGACAACTTCCAATGTTCCTATATTCATACTCCATACTTTCCACATTCTGATTATTAATGGATAATCACAACCATTTCTGCTCATTTTGAGTCATGCTCATCAGTCAAAAGCTTTAACACATCTACCTCATTATGGTCAGCTCTACGTTGAGAAGGCATTTCATCCTCAGTTGTATTTTGAGCATCCAAAGGAGTAATCTTGATAGATTTTATCAGAGGACATTGGACAAACATGAGGACTATTAAGTTTTAAGAAATTTACAATCTGCATTGATAAGAAAAGGTGAGGAAAGTTGCTGTCTGAGGACATTCTTTTCCAGCACAACAATATGCATGCTCCTTTTTGGAGAATAGCAATGCCGGTTTTGTACAGATTACTTTGGAAAACCTTTCCTATCCATCCTAAAATCCAGATCTTGACCCTTCAAATTTGTTTTTGTTCTTGAACTTGAAACATATATTGTAAAGGACTATGATGTGATTCCCTCAAGGATGCCAGAATTGTTGTTTTCTTTGGGGTAAATCAAAGAGTATAGAAATCCGTGGGGGAAGTTAGGGCATAAAAACACACTATCTTCAGAAGTGTATTGATCTAGATTAAAGCTAAACCAACAAAAAACAATCATTTTGTATTTTTTTATTTATGTTTAATAAAGGTTGCTATGCTTAGTAGCAACACTTTTTGACTCAGTCCCATTTGAACAAAGTTTTAAGCATGAATTATTTATTGATGAATGAATGAGTTTTTAAAATCCTCTAAACACTTTCACTGTTTATCATGCAGATAATAATTATTAAGGGAATAACAAACCAGTGACCAACTTACAAGTGCCAAGAAAATATGGCAATAACAAAATGAAGGGACCAGATGGAGGTGGGAGTGAAAATATGGATATATCCAAGCCTTCCCAATATTCCACACCAAGCTTAGCATGCTGTCAACACTCAGTAAATGTTAAACAATAATAATAATGGGTACCATCTGTATGCCAAAGTTAGAGTAGTACAAACATACAGGATTGACAGCCCCAAAGGCCAAACTTCGCTTACTGATTATTCTCAACAAGTACAGCAGTTTTCTTAGCTCAGTTAATAGCATAAACATTCTCTCAGTCACTCAGGCAAATAGCCTCTGTTATTTTTAATTCTACCTCTCTAAGATCACTTACAAACCTTTTAGAGACCTTTCCCCTTTCTAAATTTACCTTATCATTGTTGTCTGTAGTTTTTGTGTAAATGTAAGTCTAGTTATTTTAATGACTTAATCAGAGAAACCTCTATAATTCTTCATTGACTAAAAGGATAAAAAATTATTTTTTTGTTTGATATATAAGGTTTCTTAGAGTTACATTTACCCACCCAGAGCTCCTGCTGCCAGACAAAAATATTGGGAGGTAAGGTGAAGGAGACTAGGAGGCAGAGTCCTAAAATTAGAATCAGGGTACTAGGGTCTGTCCTGAACCACATTTTAAAAAAAATTTTCACTCACAAAGCAAACCGAGAGCCCACTGAAATTCTCTAGGTTTGTTGGGCTGGGCTTATGGGCTCCGGACAGAGCAGCTACCAGTATTCTAGTCCATCAATGAGTAGTTATTTCCCCAGGCTGACATCCACAAGGGGTCTTAATCCCAAACTCAAGGAGAACCTCTGAAAGCTAGTCACAGGAACCCGTACCAGAGCTCCCCTGCATTGTTCACTGCTTTGCACTCATAGCCAGGGGGAAAGGGTCGACACAGATAGCCATAGATTTGGAGCAATTGAAAAGACATCAGGAAAGTTACCTGAGTCAGATCACAGTATGGCAGAGCATTAGCGGGAAGCCATAGCTCAGGGAGTGAATTCAGTTCCAGTTGGCCAAGAAGAAAACAACTTCTCTGTTAAGCTAGATCTCCTCCTCTGGGGTAAGAATGACAGCCCTAGAATCAGAGCACCCCATAAGCCCAATATGAAAAGGAGAAAAAATATTTTCTCAGTAAAAAGTGCAAATCCAAGGCTTATTGTTTAACTCCAAGACAAACTGGTAGAATGAGTCTTTTAACATACATTAGCATAATAACGGAGCCAATGCTAAGGAATGCCACAAATTAGCTACAGAGCCCAGAGGATTTCAACATAACAAAGACCCTCTGGAGGGAGCTTCAGTTTCAGAATATCTCACTGAGCACAAACCCAGAGCCCAGAGACCAGAAACAAATTTAATTTAATTTAATTCCAGCTGGCCAAGGGGGGAAAACAATAATAAAAGAAAACTCACACACATACACACACAAGCTGATGGAGCATGGAGCATTAGTGATCCTGCCACAAGTTGGGGCAACACCGCAAGCTGAACAGGGGGAGCTACTACTGTCTGCCCTAAGTGAACCTACATGCACCTGGAAAGGTCCTGCTTCTCTTCTGTGTGGCTGGGGGATCTCCTGCCTGTCCTGGGGTTCTGAGGGAACTTCCCCCACCAGCTGCAGTGCTGCATATGGCACAAGGCAACTATACCAGTGATTTCCAGTGCTCAACATCGATGTAGGAAACACTGCCTGGCCTCCACTGTGTTCTTGCCTTTGAGGGTAATTCTGCCCAGCATATATGGGACCCTATACCAAGTGCACACACCACCCTGATACCTTGAGGAAGGCTTAGAACTCCGCCAACCCCATGGTCAGATGAGAAAGCCTCAGCTATCTCCTTACTTACTATTCTTTCTCTTCACTCTTTATTCTCTCTCCCTTCTGTCTTTCCCACTGCAGTCAGTTAAGCAAGTCCAATTTTGTTTTGTTCTTTCTCTTTTTCTTTCTTCTTTTTTTCTTTTTCTCCTCTTCTCTCACTCTCTTTCCTTTCATTCACCATGGCTGGCTTCCAGGCTTATATCCTCTGCCTAGGAAAAGTCTGCCAAAACAGAAGGGAGAGCTCCAGCCTGCCCTCTGTGGGAGTGCTGCACACCAAACAAGGCAGCTTTGACAGCCCACTACAATGCTGCATGCACTGAGCAAACCTCTGTCTGGACTCTACAGTGGTCTTGCCAATTATGGCAATTCTGCCCAGCACCAGTGGGACCCTACACCAAAAGGGCCACCTTGGGGCAGGGTTTAAACCTCTCTGGCCCTATGGTCAGGCAATTAGGGATCAGCTATCTCTTTACTCTTTATTTTTAATCTTCTTTATTCTCTCTTTCACACCACAGTCAGCCTCAGCTATCATAGTTGTGTTTTTCCCCTTCTTTTTCATTCTTTTCTTTTTTTCTTTCTTTTCTCTATTTTTCTTATTTTTTTGTTTCCCTGCTCTACCTCTCTTTTCTTCCACATACCATTGCTGGCTTCCAGTCACCTACCTTTGCCTAGGGCAACCCTGACCGCCCTGCGGAGAGAGCTGCAGCCTAACTCCTATGGAGTGCTGCACATGACACAACATGGGGTACAGCTATCTCTTTATCTTTTTCCCCTTACTGTTCTTCTTTCGCTTTTTCTTCTTTTTTTCTCTTCTATCTTCTCAGTTTTCCACACAGTCTCAGCAGATACTGTTTTTCTTTTCTTTCTTGTCGTTTTCTTTTTTGACTCTGTTTTTGCTGTTATTTTGTCTTTGCTTTGTGTGTGTGTGTTAGCTTGTTTTTTTAAATTTTTGCTCCTGTAATTCTTTTTTCCTTTCTCTCTTTTTCTTCTCTTCTCCCTCTATTTCCTTCCACAAACTAATAACTCCCCTCTGCCCAGGGAAACTCTTATGACCCAGTTGGGGGAGCTCTCACCCGCACTTGTTGGCTTTACACATAACTGGGGAAATCATACCCACACTCCACTACACCCCAAGCAGCTGGGGGATCTCCCTTTCAAATGGCTGAGGGAATACCCGCCTATAACTCAATGCCCTACAAATGATGGGGGAAATCCTGCATGCTGTTTCTGGTGCTCCACACTACTGCGGGAACATCTGCCCAACCTCCAGGATGATCTATCCAACTAGGGTAATTCTGACATCCACGGTGCTCTACACCAAGGAGGGTACACCTACTTCCCCTCTGTGGCACACCAGTTGCAAAGGGAAACACTGCACACCATCTGAGGTGCTCCATGCCCAGTGAAACACACCACTACGGCTTCCTGGGAGCTCATCCAGTGAAATTCCATCCTTCTGGGCCCAAAACCACCCGACCCACATCCCATGAGAGGACTATCTAACTCACATTCCAAGTAATGGAATACTGGTTGTCTAGGGTAGGAGAAAAATCACAGATAGATACCGCGTTCGCCTGCCCCCCCCCCCCCACACACACACACAAGTGCAGCTATCTGCAGGTAGTTCAAAGAAGCACTTATATGAATCCCCAAAGAGAGATCTCAGTGCTCTTTGACTCTTTAGGACGGTGCCAGGCTCCTCTAAAACAACACATTGACAGAAACCAGCACCAACAGCCTCAACGGAAAAGCAAGAGAAACAGAAGACTATGCCCAAATAAGTCATGAATCTAACAAAGTGCATCAAAGAAGCAGACATTGATCTGACACAGAAAGAAATCTTCAGAATTCTGCTTGGAGTCATACAGGATATGAGGTAAGAATATACAAAAAGGATGAAATTATAGAGGAGATAATGGCAACACACCAAATGGAAATACAAGACCTAAGGGATGAAATAACAAAATACAGTAGCAAATTAACAGACTTTGCCAACAGACTTAAAGAGACAGAGAATCACACCACTGACCTAGAGGATAAACAGGTATACTTCAACAAACAGGAAAAGCAGTCATATAAGACAATTTGAGAAGCTGAAAAAAATCTGAGAGCCATAGCTGATTCTTTGAAGACAAATAATATTAGAATAGTTGGACTTTCAGAACAAGACACAACATAGAAGATAATAGCGAAAATAGCAAGGGAATTCTTAGAGGACAACTTCCCCAGCTTAATAAATGAAATCAGGCAACCATTCAGGAGGCCAAAAGAATACCAGCTAGACTGAACCCCAAGAAATCATTACAAAACATAAGAGTTAAATTATCCAACTATCAGGAAATGGAGAAAATCATAAGAGCAGCTAGGGAAAAATATAAAGGCCATTTATAAAAGTCACTTATAAGCATATGTTCAGAGTGGAGCACCATATTCCAAAAATTGAAGGAAAATAACACAAACCCAAGAATACTATATCTGGCCACATTATCTATTAAAATAGATGAAGAAGTAAGGGCCTTTTAAGACAAGGAAAATCTCAAAGAATATGTAAAAAGAAATCCAGGCCTACAAAAGATCCTTGCAGACCCAGTATGGGCAGAAGATCAACAATCACTAAGTATAATTAAGAGACCATCACATAGAATAACTCCACTCAGAGGGCGACAAAAGGAAAACAGCCCCCAAGATAGCATTAACACAATAGTGGAAAGATGGGAAGAATGAACCACACACACTCAACACAAACTGATGATAGGTCGGTAGCAAAACACCCAAAATAAAAGGTACAAGATGACATCACAGAGTCCACAGATGGATGTAATAACACTGAATATTAATGGCATGAATTCAGTCATTAAAAGGCATAGACTAACAGATTTGCTTATAAAATATAACCCATTGATCTGCTAACTACAAGAGACAAATCTCAAGCATGCTGACAAAAACAGGTTGAGAATTAAAGGCTGGAGAAAAATATACCAAGAAAATGGTATAGCGAAAAAAAACAACAACAGGGATAGCGATCTTAATCTCTGACAAAATTCATCTCAAGGTACAAGTCATAACAAGAGAAAACGAGGGGCACTACATAATGCTCAAGGGAACGGTACATCAAGAACCAGTGATTATAATAATTATATACGTGCTCACTGAGAGACCTGTGAAATTTGTAAATCAAACATTCCAAATGATGAAACAATTGACCTCATACACCACTCTGAAAAAGATTGATCACAGGGAAAGAAACTTGGAGGCTGCAGATATAAACAGCATAATTTGACAACCTGATAGATGTTTTCAGAGCTTTCCATCCAAGTGCAAAAAGGTCACATTCTTTTCCAGCCCACATGACACATACTTGAAGATAGACCACAGGCTGGGACACAAGTGGAACCTGAGTAAATTCAAGCACATAGAGGTTATATAGACTTCGTTTCTCACCAACCACAATGCCATAATGCTGGAATTGAACAAAGAGATGATGAAGAAAATAAGGTCAAACAATTGTAGGATGAATAGCTCTCTATTACAAAAGGAGTGGGCATTGGCTCAGATCAGAGATGAAATCAGGAAGTTTCTAGAAACCAATGAGAATGAACATATGACAAAGCAAAACTTTTGGTACACAGCAAAATAATTTATCAGAGGAAAGCTAATAGCAATACATGTACACATGAAAAAAGAAGAGAGACTATGATTGATATGCTGGCACAAAATACACCAATTACAGCAGAATCAAAAAGACAATCCTATTAATAGCAAAAAGAAAGAAATAATAAATATCAGAGCTGAGATATAGGAGAGGGAAAACAAGAAAACTATGGGAAAAGTTAATGTAGCTAAAAGATGGTTCTTTGAAATGATTAACAGAATTGATAGACCACTGGCAAACCTAACCAAAGAAAGGAAGAACCCAATTTTCAATAGCAAGGACAAGGATGAAACAGGGGACATTACAATGGACCCTAATGAAATCAAATGGATAATTATACAGGACTATGAAGGTCTCTACTCTAATGAATTCAACAACTTGGGGGACATGCACAAATATTTGGAAAAACTATTCTTTCCTAGACTATCCAAGATGGATGTCAAGAACCTCAACAGACCCATAGCAATAGAAGAAATAGACAAGGTTATCAAGAGATTAGCAACAACAACAAAAAAAATCGCATGAGCATTCTACCAAGCATTCGGGGAAGAACTGACACTAATTCTACACAAACTCTTTCAGAATGTAGAAAAAGATGGAAAACTCCCAAACCCTTTCTATGAAGCTAGTATAGCTTAGATATGTAAAGTGGGCAAGGATATCACAAGAATTGAGAACTACAGACCAATATCCCTAATGAGCATCTATGCAAAAATTCTTAGCAAAATACTGACCAATAGAATACAAAAGCATATAATAAAATAACTCACTATTACCAAGTGGGATTCATATCAGGGATACAGGGATGGCTCAACATATGAAATACCATTAGTTTTTTTGCCATATTAACATGAAAAATTATAAGAACCACACGATAATATCAATAGATGCAGAGTAAGCATTTGACAGCATCCAAACTCATTCCTGATTAAGACTCTCAAGAAGATAGGAATAGAAGGAACATTCCTCAATATTATACAAGCTATATACGAAAAACCATGAGCCAACATGGTAATAAATGGAGAAAAGTAAAAAAAAAAATGCCACTGAGTAAGAGGACCAGACAAGGATGCTCCTCTCCCCATTCCTATTTAACATTGTACTAGAGGTCTTAGCTAACAACATACATCAAAGAAAAGACATCAAAGGTATTAGTCTGGGGAAGGAAGAGGAGATACTATCATTATTTGCCGATGATATGATTTTATATATCGAAAACCTCTATCGAAGCGATAGAGAAATATGGCAGGATACAAAATCAACAAACTGAAGGACTGTTATACTCATCAGACAAGATCACAGAAGAGGCAATTAAAAAGGAAGTACCCTTAACAATAGCTATGCACAAATTGAAATATCTAGGGATATACCTCACTAATAAAACCAAAATATCTGTATGAGGAAAACTACAGAACACTCATAAGAAACCAAGGGTGACCTTAACAAAAGGAATAATATCCCATGCTTGTGGATTGGAACACTCAATGCAGTCAAGATGTCAATTCTGCTTAAGACACTATATAAGTTTAATGCTATCCTAATATGAATAACACCATCCTTCTTCAAAGAATTGGAAAAACTGATTACAAACTTCATATGAAGACGTAAGAGCCCAGAATTCGCAGAGAACTCCTTAAGAAGAAGGACAGAGTGTGAGGGCTTGCTCTACCTGACATTAACACATATTATATAGCCACGGTGGTCATAAAAGTGTGGTACTGGTATAACAAGAGATTTTCAGACCAATGGAAAAGAGCTGAAAACCCAGAAATAAAAACATCAGCATATAGACAACTGCTTTTTGATAAGGACCCCAAAAATATCAAATGGGAAGCAGATGCCCTCTTCCATAAGTGGTGCTGGAAAAAATTGATCTCTATCTGTAGAAAAAGGAAGCAAGACCTTTACCTCACTCCATGCACCAGAATAAATTCAAGGTGGATCATTGACCTTGAGGTAAAACCCCAAACTATTAGAACCATCAATGAGGAAATTGGGACAAATCTGAGAACTTTGGCACAGGGAATACATAGGCTATCAGAAATCAGGGAGGATACAGATACAGAAGAGTCACAAATAGACAAGTGGAATATACGTAAGATAAAACACCTGTTTACATGGAAAGAATTCACCAAGAGAGTAATAAAAGAGCCCACAGACTGGGAAAACATCTTTAGCAATGGCACATCAGACAAAGGCCTTTCCCTAAAATCTACAATACTTTGCAAGCTTATGATAAGGGGAAAACTAACTGCCCACTAAGGAGGTGGGAAAAGGACCTGAACAGAAGTTTCACAGGGGCAGAAATGTGAATGGCCAATAAACATATTAGAAAATGTTCCTGATCATTATCCATAAGAGAAACGCAAATTAAAACACCAATGCCATACTACCTAGCACCCTCAAAGATAGCCCAATTTAAAAAATCAGAAAGTAAGAAGTGTTGGAGGGGCTGTGGTGAGATAGGAACTCTCCTCCACTACTGGTGGACCTATAGATATGTGCAGCCATTTTGGAAACCAATTTGGCATTATCTTAAACGGATGGAAATTGAAATACCATGTGACCCAGTAATCCTCCTACTGGGCATATATACCCAGAAGAGGCAAGAAACAAACCATGGCCAGACATCTGTGCTCCAATGTCCAAAGGAGTTAGAAACAACCCACATGTTCATCAACAGGCAAATGGATAAAAAACTGTGGTACATACATATAATGGAGTACTATGAATTCCTGAAAAGCAGCAATGAATGCATGAAACACTTTCATGCATGGGAAGAACTGGAAGAAATCATGCTAAGTAAGCCAAGCACAAAAGAGTAAGTACAACATGAGTCCATTAGGTAAGCTTAAAAAAATGGGGCATAAGAGAAAAGCTACTATACACATACATACCTGGGGTAATGTCCAGCAACTATGGCAGGGGCCAAACCCAATCCAGGGATACATATAGCAGCCAACTAATAAGAGGGGGAAATAAAGAGGAAAAAAAAGTCATGGGTAGGGGGAACAGGGCACTAACCCACCTTAGGGGAGAGCA
>NW_022111307.1:624847-625912 GCF_000313985.2 Echinops telfairi
CTGAGAAGCAACAAAGCCCACATGGAAGAAGCACACCAGTCTGTGTGATCATGAGGTGTCGATGGGATCAGGTACCAGGCATCTAAGACCCAGAACAAAATCATATCTAAGGTGAATAAGCTGGGGGCCTGGAGTGGAGACCCAATGACCATCTGTAGACAATTGGACATCCCCCTACAGAGTGGTCACAGGCAAGAAAAAGCCAGTCAAGGTGCAGTATAGGACCAATGATACACATAACTTTCCTCTAGTTCTTTGGTGCTTCCTTCCCCCCACTATCATGACCTCAATTCTACCTTACGAATCAGATTAGACCAGAACATGCACACTGCTACAGACTAGAGCATGCAACTCAGAGAGTCTAAGATAGATAAACCCCTCAGGGCCAACAAGGAGAGTAGAGACATGAGATACCAGAAGGATTATGGGAGAATGGGGGGAAAAGGGGGAATTGATCACAAGGATCAACCTGTGACCCCCTCTCAGGGGGGCAAACAATGAAAAGTGGGTATGGGGTCATGGAAGACGATGTAAGATATGAAAACAATAATGTACGTTATCAAGGGTTCTTGAAGGAGTGCATGTGGGGGAGGGAGGGGAAAAATTGGGAGCTGTTATCAGGGGCTCAAGTGGGAAGAGAATGCTTTGAAAATGATGATGGCAGCAGCATATGTGCAAATGTGCTCAACACAGTGGATGAATGTATAGACTGTGATAAGAGATGTAAGAGTCCCCATTAAAAACTATTAAAATAATTTCTTGGGGTATTGATTCAACTCACGTTTCCAACATAATACCATATTATACCATTTGGAAACCTGTTCCTGACACTACATTAATTGGTATTTTGCAAACCTGCAATACATTTTTTCCATTTCATGCATATTTAAGTATTCTTGTACTCTCTTCAACATGGAATGTTCTTAACTATACCTGTTGGTTTCCTAGACATATTTCAAAGTCCATGGTAGTCATCTTCTCTGTAAGTACATCATTCACTCTTCCTAATGAATTTTATTTTTCTCTCTCCTTCATGTTCTTTTTTTGGTAGTTATTTCAAGGATT
>NW_022111307.1:626145-640116 GCF_000313985.2 Echinops telfairi
GTCATGTCTCATAGTGGGGCAGGCCATGTGGTCCTCCTCTCTGTGGACTGGCTGCTCTAATTGGGAACATCGTCCTCATGGCCTGGTGGGTCAGGATGTATTCCACTCTCTCCTCCTATCCCTTCATCTGCACTCGTGTGCTCAAATCAGATATGTCCCTCTCCTGGAGCTGCAGATTCAATGCCGACCTTTGAAATAAACATTACTTTGTTTCTTTTACACCATTTGTTAGTTTGTATTATCTTAGTGATTACAAACAAAACTTATTAAAATGTATCAGGCATTATTTTGTTTTATAATATTATATATTATATAAAATATAGTATATAATTTGTTAAAATGAATGAAAAGATAATATAATTTTCCATGAGTCTTATAAAACCCTTTCATGTATACATTAACTGATATAATCTTTATTAAAACCATATAGAAGTATTATTCACTTTAGAGATGGGAGAGCTAAGGTATAGATAAATCAATTAACTTGCTCAAAGGTAGTAAATAGCAAATCTGGGTTGTAAACCTAAAGTCTAGGCACTTAATCACTAAATTATTGATGAACTATCTGCCTTACCAATTGCTCTTGAAGGGATAACATTTAAGGATTAAAAAAACAAAACAAAAAGCCAAATTTCACTGCCATTGAGTTGATGTTGAATCCTAAAGACTCTATAGGATAGGGAAGAATTGGTGCTGTGGGTTTCTAAGGCTATACTTTTCTACCAGAGTAGAGAGCCCTCTCTTTTTCTCATGGAGCATCTGGTGATTTCAAACTGCTGACTTTATGATTAGCAGCCCACTCTGTAACCACTATGTAACCAGGACTCCCAAAGGAGTAAACAGCTATGTGTAAAAAGATGGCCATCCAACATTCCATTTTACATTATAAATTGGCAGCAAAAAATAAAAACTTGTTCATAAAGATACTTTTTAGAGTGAATGATAGCAATGAAAATAAACAGAAAACATTTATTGATCATTAACTATCATGAAACAGATTACATCTTGAAAATGAAAAAAATGGTCATAGTAACCATGTTGCTATGAAAAAAAGTGGTCATAGTAACCACTTAGTTACATAAATTATATTCTGTTTATCAGAAATTAAAGATCATGCATACATGATATTTACAGTATAATAAAGAGTGAAACATAAATTCAGTTCAAATAAAAAAATAAATACCATTCACAGGGCCCAAAGCAATGAACAAGACCAATTCTGCCCTTTATCGCATGGAGCTTAAATTGTAGTGAAACATGTGACTAAGCTATAGTGTAATTCCAACCATATAAAAATTGTTAGAATATCTGTCACTAATTTTAAAAATACAATTAGTGCTTGACTTTTATGGTAGTTAGTAAATATTGGGTGGATTTTTTCCCCTTTACTTGTGTTTTTTTGTAGTTGTAGTATTTTGTAACATTCCTTTCCTTTTAAAGAAAAGGTTACCTATAGATAATAAGGTGTTTACTCATTTAGCTACTAACTGCAAGGTCAGCAGTTTGAAACCACCAGCTGCTTAGCAAGAGCAAGAAGGGGTTTTCTACTCTTGTAAAGAGTTACATGTTCAGAAACTCACAGGGATAGTTCTACCCTGTTCTATAGAGTTGCTATGAGTTGCTCTTGTATCGGCTCAGTGGCAATGACTTTAGAATTTTGCTTTGGACACCAAAATAGAGGTCTTAAAATCCTACTAATTATCCAAGAAAATATAGAGCCTTGGTGGTGGAGTGATTACAAGTTGGGCATGGTCGGTGGTTTAAAGCAACTGAGTGGGAGAAAACTGGGCTTTCTCCTCTCCTAAACAGTTACAGTCTTGGTAACCCAGAGGTTGTCACTATGGATCAGCATTGACTGATGGCAGTGAGTTTATTATTTGTGAATAGGACCTTGCTACAATAAATAAAGTTATCCAAATTGGTGGGGAGGTGGGTGTGGGAGACCTGGTAGGGCATGATCAAGGGGAATGTAACAAAGAGTAAGTGCTGAAATCCTGGTCGGGACTGAGCATGATAGTGGGACAGGAGGAAAATCAAGGGAAATAGAGGAAAGAGCTGGGAGGCAAAGGGCATTTATAGAGGTCTAGATAAAGACATGTACATATGCAAATATATTTATATGAGGTTGGGGAAATAGATCTATGTGCCTATATTTATAGGTTTAGTATTAAGGTAGCAGAAGGACATGGGGCCTCCACTAAAGTACTCCCTCAATGCAAGAATACTTTCTCCTATTAAATTGGCATTCTATGATGCTCACCTTCCCGACACAACCACTGACGACAAAGCGGGTGAATAAGGAAATGTGGTGAAGAAAGTTGATGGTGCCCGGCTATCAAAAAGTATAGCGTCTGGGGTCTTAAAAGCTTGAAGGTAAACAAGCGGCCATCAAGCTCAGAAGCAACAAAGCCCACATGGAAGAACATATCAGCCTGTGTGATCATGAGTTGTCAAACAGATCGCTGAAGATAAATGGGTGCATAAACAAATGTGGCGAAGAAAGCTGGTGGTGCCCGGCTATCAAAAAGTATAGCGTCTGGGGTCTTAAAGGCTTGAAGGTAAACAAGCGGCCATCAAGCTCAGAAGCAACAAAGCCCACATGGAAGAAGCACACCAGCCTATGCAATCACAAGGTGTCGAAGGGATCAGGTATAAGGCATCATCAGAACAAAAAATCTTACCATAGTGAATGATGGGGGGAGTGCGGAGTGTAGACCCAAAGCCCATTAGTAAGCCTCTGTAGATTCCCTTGCAGAGGGGTCTCGGAGAGGAGACCGGCCAGTCAGGGTGCGATTAGCAACCATGAAAAATACAACTTTCCTCTAGTTCATAAATGTTTCCTCCCCGCTCCCACTATCATGACACGAATTCTACCTTGCAAGTCTGGCTAGACCAGAGGATGTACACTGGTACAGAGAGGAACTGGAAATACAGGGAATCCAGGGCGGATGATCCCTACAGGACCAGTGGTGTGAGTGGTGATACTGGGAGGGTAGAGGGAGAGTGGATAGGAAAGAGGGAACCGATTACAATGAACTATATGTGACCTCCTCCCTGGGGGACAGACAACCGAAAAGTGGGTGAAGGGAGACGTCGGACAGGGCAAGATATGACAAAATAACAATTTATAAATTATCAAGGGCTCATGAGGGATGGGGGAGTGGGGAGGAAGGGGAAAATGAGGACCTAATGCTGGGGGCTTAAGTGGAGAGGAAATGTTTTGAGAATGATGAGGGCAATGAATATACAAATGTGCTTTACACAATTGATGTATGTATGGATTGTGATAAGAGTTGTATGAGACCCTAATAAAATGATTTTAAAAAAACAATTAAAATAAATAAATAAATATTACTTCTTTAACCATTCACTGTCATGTCTTTCTCCTCAGGATTTTATTATTTTCTTATATTCCTTATTTTTATTTTACCTAACAATTTTTTATTTACAGTCACTCATTGTCTGGGAAAAGGAGAATTTTATTCTACTAGTAAATGTGTACAGACATAGTTTAATTCTCCATGCCTTAGTATGTACATATTAATATGAAAATGTGGATGAAGTACTGGCAACTATACCTCTCATCCAGATGTTGGGACCAGCCACTTAAGTTTTCAGCCCCTCTAAAATCAAACTGATATGACAGAGCTTGGCTCAAAAACCCCCCATAAATGATACTATCACCATGATCTGTCTCACATGGTCCATGGCCATGTATACAAAGACACTCTTATCAGGCAGGTATTCCAAGGGTTTTGAAATTATCACTCAGATGTCGGCTAACCCTTTCTTGGGAATATATAGGAATGGAATACTCTAAATCACTTGGATTACTAAACATGAATTTAATAAACTAATTTATAAACCTCTGTGGTAGATATATAATAGTTTGTCAATTTGAGGATTAAGAGTGTAGGGGTGGAGTCTAGCTTGTCAATCAGATCATAGCCAATGAGACCTCTGTGTGGGCATGGCATTCTTCTGAGAATTCTGGGAAATCTGGTTCTTCCTCCTTGAAGGCAGGAGACACTTCTCTCTTTGACACACCCTGGGACACATAGCAGCTGACAAGACACATGGATCCACCCTGATGCAGCCCTGTGTGCAGAGACCCATGCAGAGACCCCTGCCAGTGCTGAGATGTTTCCAATGCCACTGGATCCAAAATCTTTCTACCCACTGGCCTGTGATCCTCTACATTCAGCATCATTGCATGTGTTGTGTGAGTCTGAAGAGGACTTTCTAGATTGGTGTCAGACATATGGGCTAATATCAGACTTATGGACTTGATCTGGACTGGCTGGGATGTTTTCTCAATGTTCAATTGCTCTTGTATATAAATCTCTTTCTTATACACCTATGAGTGTCCATGGACTTGTTTCTCTACTCTACCCAGACTAACGCAACCTCCCCTACCCACTTAACCATCTTTCCTTTTGTCCACTTACTTCTACCCCTTTCCAAGTTTATTTCTTACCCTGACATTTTCATCTGACCCCTCCAAATGTTGATATAGCTATTTCTTCTACCTGAAATTAGATTTTTGTTTTTTGCTATGTTCACCTAGAACATTTTACTTATGCTTGAAGCAAAGAAATCATACTGGCAAGGCTATCAGTGGTCTGTTTACTCAACCGGGTTCTAAACACTTTATGGACACCCTTTGGTCTTTTTCTGAAACAGGACAAAGATCTTGGGGCATGGCTGTCAGAGAGTATTAACATCAGTCTTAAATCTGGTAGCCTGAGAAACCTTACCTAATTGCTTTAAGATTGAATTTCCTATTCTGCAAAAGTATTTTTAAAATAATGCATATCTTGCAGTTCAGTGTGAGAATTAAAGGTATTAATGGGCACAAAAGACTTATTATCATGTGATTTATGCTTTTTATCATCAGTATTTCCTATCGCAAACTTTGCAAACACACCACATACCACACACATACAGAATAAGCCCTATAAGATACATATGTTTAAAGAAGACTACTTACCTATTTTCTTTTTTCCCCATTCTGTGGAAACTACTACATGGAATTTAATATCATTAGGGTTATCTAATGATAAAGAACATACAATTGTTCTTTAACTCATATTTTATAAATACAATTAACAAAGCTAGTTTAAAATGACTGAATATATACCCTCGATTTCTTGCTCTGAGTAATTATACCTTTATTGATTGATTTCTATATAAGTCTTTCATTTTCTCCAGTTGACACTTGAAAGTAATGACTGTGTCTGTGTAATGCTGGAAGTCTCTGTTTTTCTCCCACTAGCTTTCTGTGCCCACATCTATTTTCTCTTTGGTGATTATAAAATTCCTTGATACTAAGCCATCCTATTGTTTTAAAAGACTCACCACCTCCAAATCCCCAAACTTCAAGTTCGAGTTTGAATTTTATCAAGAGAAAAGCACTTGAGTTGAGCTGAAACTTGAAAAAATATGTATATACTAATATAGAATAAAATTTTAAAGTGTCCCCTCTCTAAGCTCCAAAGTACTTGTCTTAATGGTGGTACATCTATTAATTCTATATACATGTTACAGATATCATGTGTGGATGCTTACAAAGCATGAAAATTATTAAATAGAAAAAGGAATGTGTGGTCTTTCACATTTTAAGAGAATTTACCAAAGATTCCCTTCAGTGAAATGACTTTGAATAGTATGAATCATCATTTTAAAAATATTAAACAGTCATTCCTCTGTGTATCTGATAAGGTTGCTGAAAAGGCCCATTAAATAGTAAAGCTTAGCATTAAAATAATTAGAAGTGGATTAAAGTTGCAAATAATTACCATAAGCTCATTTAAAATAGTTAACTGTAACTAAGCATTACATTTAGCTCAGTTTTAAGGAGAAGATATATTATTGCTTTACATTAAAACTTGTGCTGAAATATGTTTGACTCCAACTGCTCAAGAAAAATGAGTAACTTCTCTGTATTTTAATTGGTGACAAAAATCTCTGTTCAAACCATTAAGGAAGAAATTATCTTCAAGTTTTAGCAAACAGGAAGGAAGAAAAGAGACTGATATGTGTGCAGTAAGAGAGATATTACTGGTCCCAGAGGGAGAGTTGTACTCTCTGAGAATACAATTTTGAAGGTATCATTAGGATTTCCGAATAACAGAAACACACACCTTACTCTCATACAAAGTGCCATGCTTTGTGCCTTAGACTTTCATCAGTAACTGGCAAATAAAAAGTAAAACACATTAGCATTGAACATCGGTGAGCTCTTCTGGCACAAGGAGCTGAGCTAACTATGCTCATCACAAATCAGAGAGGACTAATCCCTTTATCAAGTAAACTCTGAGAGTACCAAAGTCAGTAATATGGATATTCTTCTCACTTGAGTCTCAGAGTCAGGTTTAATTTCCTCTATAAAAATAGAAAAATAAGGTCTTTTTCATGCATAAACTTCATAGAATAAATCCATACATGCTACATGTAAAATGAATTGTATTAGTATTCCCACTAAAATTATAATATTGCATCTACCAAAATGTTTAATCCTCTTCATCTGTATATCTGTTTAAGAATTTTTAAAAACCCAGCTGCTTTGGAAGGTTTAGAAAATAAAAGCTGTAGGTAAATAGGTTGCATCCTTAACCCATTGCCATTGAGTCAGTTCTGACACACACAAACCTATAGTGGATCTTCAAGACTGTAAATCTTTATAGAAGCAGACAAGCTCATCTTTTCTTAAAGAACAGCTAGCAGAATTGAACTATTAACTTCATAGTTTGCACCCCAGCACCTAAAACACCCGGTCAGTGGAATATCTTAGAAATATTACAAAAAACACTAAAAATACTGTGGAAAAAATCCATTATATTTTAATTCTATAACTCTATTTTTCTACAAATGATTTGAAGCCTCCTCCTATGTCTAAAGGACAGTGATTTCAATATCAACAGTTTTTCAGTGGGTGTTTGAATCTCTTACTGCACGGTCAATAATTTGCATAACCACTCAAACACCCAACTACTCACTTCATAATTTCAGTTATAGATCCTCAGACCATTTTTTCTCTAAAATCTTTGTGCAGATACTAAGACAGTTTGGCGTTAGACATCTAAATGAAAAGATATGAATTTCAGAAATTTGTCATCTTGTACTTTAGTAAATTCATCATCAATATTGACCATCTCTACTCCGTCAGAAAAGTGGTAAAAAGAATAATGATCAAAATGTCTCTGATTTTTATGAGGGGGTGGAGGATTAGTGAAGATTTGTAAATATTTATGCAAACATATTTTGTGCATGCTACATGTGAGATATAAAATAATATAAACATTATATTATTTCACTGTGTAAGTATACACAAATCCCCAAATCAGTACTACTGAGTGCAGTGAAAGATACCTCATCTATGCCACATCATCTGTTCTTTGTTTATGCTTCTGCTTATGTTCACATAGCAGGTGGTCTCTTCCCTGCGACACACACTTCTTGTTTTCTACTCCCAGATTAAAAGACTTGGAAAGCAATGCAATCCAGCTAAACATACATAAAAAGCAACTGAGAAGTATTCATTCTGGGGTAAATCTTGATAAGAGGGAATTGGAAACTGTGAGTGATTCTTTTCCCACCATGCTCTCATATAATCTCTCTTGGGATGTCTTATTGATGGCTGATATACCAGCCATCAGGGACATTCCGCAGCTGTCAAATCAATACCATGTTCCTATACTGGCTTTTTGTCTTCTTTCCTTATTTAACTTTCCCCTCACTTCTACTCTCTAGTATTAGACTTCCAAAAATGCAGTTGTATGAAGACCCTTTACCTCAAGGTCTGCGCTCTGTGGAACTCTGAACTTCTCTGTCATGTTTTTCATCAAATTATTCAGTATACTATAATATAAAGTATATTTTGAATTTATCCTTAATTCTTAAGATGCTACATGTATGTATTACTTTGTATTAGGCATATTGCTTAATAATTTTTTAAAAGATGGCTATTATAGCAAAATATTAATAGCCTATTTTGATGTGTGCCTTTTTATATGAAGTTTCAGTTTTTTAAAGGTCCAGTTTCTTAAAAAGCGCTTGATGCTTTTGCAAGAAGTTTCCTTGATACTCATGGACAAAAAAATGAGCAAGGTAAATAATTATTATAATATCTCTCATTATTCTCTCAGTCATCACAAATAGCCACAACCAAAGTAACAACCTGAGAATCATACATTTCACTTGTCAGGTCTGTTCATCCTTTCTCTTCCAAAAAAAATAGCCCCAAGCTTTCACCAGTCTGGATCCATTGTAACAAACCCTGCTTCTAACACCAACTATAAAAAATGACGTGTGGTCCACGTCCTGCCTCCTGTGACTTCAAACGAGGGAAGGACAATCAAAGTCAACATCAGTCTAAGGCAGAAGCAACAGTCTAAGGCTATAAAGCAACAGTCAGACCTGCCTCCTTCCTTCAGCTCTCCCATGACACATTCTCCTTCTTTGATAGGTTTGGTATTTCTTTTTTTTTGCTAGGTTTGGTATTTCATTGCAATGGTAACTCAGAAATCATAGCCAATGCTGGTTATGATATTTATTAGGGAAGTTAACAGATTAAAATTGAAAGTCATAAATGCTCAAGATATAGTTCTTTAGTAAGGATAGCCTCTTCTCAGCCTTGGTCTGTCCAAGGCCTGTCTCTCTGGCCTCATCTCTGCCCTGCTTGGGAATTGTTACAAGTTCTTTTAGCATTGTGAATGAATGAACATCCAAAAGGTACTTTACTGAGTCTTAGTAGCGCAGCTTGAAAATGTTCAGATCTATCTCTGGATTGGTAAACCTAGGTTCCCATGAGTAAGTGTTTAGAAATATTCTACTCTTGCCCAAAGGCACTTGCCTTTACTAGGAAATTCACCTCTTTTTCTTGTGCTTTTTGGTCTGCTGCTATCGCTCCTTTGTCACTGTCAATAGTCACAGCTGTTTCATTGGTAGAGGAGGTTCAATGTGCATGGATCTCAGGATTCAAATGAAGTTGCACACACGACACTTTTCTCTTAATGGAAATTAGGTCCCCATTTCATCCTGCTTCCCAGATGGCTCATTTTATACTCAGTGAACTGGCTAAATTGACCAATCTCTACTATACTGGGGTTCCAAGATTTTACAATTACAATCAACTCTATTAATATTTACCCACAACCAAATCCTATAATCCTATTAGCATTGTTTCTTATCTTCTCTTGCTCAAACTCATCAGCAAAAGAGGAAATACCCACAATCTGTATGACTCCACCCAGTTATTCAGAGGGAGTTGCAAGGACTATGGCTATAATCCACAGTTTTTGATCATCATTAACATTCTTTTTTGCTTTTAATAAGTAAGGTTGTGTCCCCTGCATATTGGAGGTTGCTAATTACTCTTCTTCCTATCCTGATGCTGTGTTCTTCTTCTTATAGTCCCTCTTCACACATGATTTGCTTAGAAAGCAGATTGAATAAGTAGAGTGAAAGGACACAGTCCTGGTCAACACCATTTATGACTTTAAACCATGCAGCATTACCCTTGTTCGGTTTAAATGACTGTCTCAGACTATGAACAGAGAGCACAAGAACACAGATACGTGTGCTGGAATTCACATTCTTTGCAATGTTATCCATAATTTGATGTGATTCATACAGCTGCACATCTTTGCGTAACCAATGAAATACAGGTAAACATCTTTCTGATATTGTCTGCTATCAGCCAAAATCCAACTGATATCCACAATGAACTCCTCCTTGTCAAGCTCTTTTTTAAATCTAGGTTGGATTTCTGGATGTTTCCTGTTGGTGTACTGCTGCAATTATTTTTGAATTATCTTCAATCAAGTTTTACTTGCTATGGTATTAATGATACTGCTCAATCATTTTCCACATCCTGCTGAATCATCTCTCTTTGGAATGTAGATTGCTTTCAATTGGTTGACTATGTAGCATGAGTGCTTCTAGCATTGTGTCAGTTTGTTGAAGCATTTCAACTGATATTCTGGCAATTACTTGAGCCTTATTTTTTGCCAATGTCTTCCATAAAGCTTGGACTTTTTCTTTCAATACTATAGGTTCTTGATTATATGCCACATTCTGAAATACTAGATCATTGAGCAATCATTTTTGTTATGGTGACTCTATGTATTCCTTCCATTGTTTTAGTGTTGTTTTTCTTAAAATGATTCCAGTGTCATTATTTGCCCATATAATTCTTCAATATTGCAACTTGAGGTGTTTGAATTTTTCTTTAGCTTTTTCAACTTCACTTTAAAAAATTAAATAATATTTAATTGACATATTTTACTCATTCTAATACATACCTTCCCTTGCCATACAGTTCTGTTGTTCAATCCCATGGGGTGGGTGACACAATCATAAATGCTATCAACTCCCCTCTCCTCCTCCTTCACTTCCTGTACCTTCAGGGAACCCTTACTCCTATCACTGACTCTGATGTGTCCTTCCTCTTGACTACCATGTACCAAGTTATTTTGAATGTACAAATGAACATACACAAATCTAACATGATTAATGAGGTATATCACATAAGGGCCTTAATAATAAGGGAGGAAATTTGAAAGAACTAGAGGATAGGATATTTATGTGGTTCATCATTGCCATACCTTGGATTTATCCTCTGTTTTGTGAGGCTGTTTTAAGAGAGGTGAACAACAGGAAAACATAATAGTGGGGTAGGAAGAAAACACACACACATATTTGTATAAATATATGTGCATTTGTTTATATATGCATTTATATGTAAATGCAACAAGGAAGCAGATGGACTTTGGGGCTCTACTTAAATCTTAACTTGGTTTGTTCTACTAATGTGGCTTTGTAGTATGCCCACCTTCTTGACATGATGGCTGAAGACAAAATAGGTGCATAAGCAAATGTGATGAAGAAAGCTGATGGTGCCTGGCTATCAAAAGACATAGTGTCTGGAATCTCTAAGGCTTGTAGTTAAACAAGTGGCAATCCAGCAGGGAAGCAACAAAGCCCACATGGAAGAAGCATGGCAGCCTGTGTGATCATGTGGTGATGGGAAGAGGTATCAGAAGTTCAAAAGCATGCAACCAAATCAATATGAAGTGAATGGATGTAGTGGTGACCCAGAGTCCACTAGCAAGACAATTGGACAGTCAACTTCACTTCTGATTTTCTAACTATATGTCTTTTCCAATTCATTATAATACTATATGTTTCTTCTCGTGTCACCTTTTGAGATCATCTGTCTAGCTCTTCATCATTTCTTCTGTTTGTTTTGACTATGCTATGTTTCAGAGGAAATTTCTGACATTTATTTGTTCTTTTCTTTCTTTATTGTCTTTTTAATGACTTTTTCCTTTCTTTGTGAAGGATGTTTTCTAAGGAGTGGATAGTGAAAGAATTAGGTTTGAGGCCTGCAAGAGAGATATTTGCTTGTCCTCATGCCTTAGAATCTCAAAGCTGTAGTTTCTTCTGTATTCCCTAGCCCAGAAAAAGCAGCTTCCTCCCTCTTGTAAGAAGAATGACGCCTCCTCTAACGTGAAGTTCTGGCAAAGACACTTGATCCAAGTGCCCAACAAGTTGATGTTTGTTATCATCAATAAATGTCCCTGCCTACCTCCATTACTTCCACACTAATAAATGCAGTCCATGTGAAAATTATACCATTTCAAGAGAAAAGTGAGTGAAACAGAGGGAAAACAAGAAAACAAATACATTAAAAGTTAACAATAGCTTATCTCAGATAAAAATGATATGGATATTCATTTTTACTATTTCCATGTTTGCCGTTTTTTAAGCTTTTTTTTTTTCAAATAAAAATTATGTACTTTGCAAATTTTACTCGAAACAAATCATGAAATGAAAGATTTTCCTCTTGAGATTCCTAAATGCTGCATTTCTAGGAAGAATCAGATAAGTTTTCTTTTATTAATTTTAAAGGATTTAAAATCTTTGGATGGACATTCACATACAATATCTTCAAACTCATTTCAGGAATAAGTCTTAGATGATTAGTTGAATGAGTTCTTCTTTATTACAAATGAAACCACTTTCCTTAGACATGCCAGAGCAGGAGATTGTGAAATTAGTAGGAACTGGTTCAAAAGTAATCCGAGTCATTTCTTGCATTATAAAGAAGTAAGATTTAAAAAGTAAGCACAAAGAGCAAACTCTTCTTTTAAGTTTTTTAATGTTTTGACTGGAAGGAATAGCTGGACTTGCAGGTGAAAGAGCCTATCACCAATGCCTTCAGTGACAGAAGGATGCAAGACATATTATATTCTTGAAGCCCACTTTCTAAAGCCTTTACTCTATAGGATTTGACAGAAATAGTCAGTGTAAATGTACTCTCCTAGTTTTAGCTAAAAATGGTAGGTGAAAGGCTTCACATTATTTTCGTTTATATGATAGCAAAACATGATTTTAAAAGTCTGTCTGAGGTGGTTTTATTATGCCACCTGATTCTACACACTTTCATAATTTTCTATACACCTCTATAATTTATTTTCTATACACCTCTATAATTTATTTTCTATACACCTCTATAATTTAATGTCCAGATTAAAAGGATAAAAATCCTTTAATTAATGTGTAGTGTCACCCTATTGGAATCCTTTAGGATGACTATTTATTCCTGTGATCTGATCACTTTCTGCGTCCCCACTGAAAAATAAGTATTCTACTCGTATTTTAGCACTAAAGCAATATTTTCTGTAACTCTTTAGTGGGGCAGAAAGCCTTGTCTTTCTGCCATGGAGCAGCTGATTGTTTTTATGTGCTGAATTAGTTTTCATGCCCGGTGTGTAACCACCAAGCTCAGAAATCCACATTTGCAGTCCAACTCTGTCCTATAGGGGTGTTATTAGTTGGAATCCACTTAATAACAGTGAATTTTTAAAGAGACATTTAAAACTTCTTTGTGTCTCACCTGGCTTATCATGCACACATGAAAACCTATTCTCTACAGAAATGGCAATTCTTGAGAAATTGTTTAAGCTTTAAATTTCATGCCCCTTTCTTCCACTTTCCAGAAGCTGCAGCATAGAATTTTGGGGTTTAATCATGCAAGGCCGCCATATCATCGGAGCTTTCCTAGAAAATTAAGACTCTTAAATTTTTCTAGAATTACCTATCTGCGTAGGTTTATTATGTGCCCTTCAGGTCATGTTTTCAGCCACTAAACTTTATTTGAAACTACCCACATATTATATCATGATAGTGTGTGTGTTACTGTGTGTGCCGGGAGCTATGCCACCAAGATTTCAAATACCAGCAAGATCATTTAGCTTAGACAGGTTTTAGTAGTGATTATAAACTCAGAAGATTATAAACTTCAGCAAGAAGCCTGGTGTTCTACTTCTGTAAATTCCCTCACTGCCATCAAGTCTCTGCTGACTTATATCGATCCTTTAGGACAGGGTAGAACTGTCTCTGTGAATTTCTGAGACTGTGACTATTTACAGGAGTAGTGTGTTAGTCTGGCTAGACTAGAGAAACAAATTCAAAACACACTTATATGTGTATAAATGAGAGCTTTATACCAAAGACTAATTGTATATTTTTAAAAAATCCCCACTGCTGGTGTACCTGTAGGTATGTACAGCCACTATGGAAATCAATTTGGCAATATCTAAAACAGATGGAAATCGAGCTACCATATGACCCAGCAATCCCCCTACTGGCATATACCCATAAGAGGCAAGAAACAAACCACGGCCAGACATCTATGCTCCAATGCTCATTGCAGCATAGTTCACAATTGCAAGGAGTTGGAAACAGCCCAAATTTCCATCAACTGATGAGTGGATTAAGAAACTGTGGTGCATACATACAATGGAGTACTACTCATCGCTAAAAAGCATTGATGATCACATGAAGGACATCGCCACATGGGAAGAACTGTAGAAACTCATGCTAAGCGAAGTAAGCCAAGCACAAAAGGACAAGTACAACATGAGGCCGCTGAGGTAAGCTTCTGAAAAAAAAAATGCAAAAGGG
>NW_022111307.1:641056-642138 GCF_000313985.2 Echinops telfairi
GCTTGGTGGTCCACGAAGAGATGGGAGAGTAGAGGGCAGGGCAGAGTGGGAGAGGAAGGAGGACAAGGGGAAAGGGAACAAGGGAGAGAGGACCAGAGAGGAGAAGGAGCCAACAAGAGGCCAAGGGGAATCTTTATTGCTAACCAAGGATTACATATCTTTGGGGGAGTGCAAGCCCACTAATTACAGGTAAAGACATACATCACAGGGAGGGGTAGTACTATAGGTAATATAGCAATAAGAAGGAGGCAATCTAGGGATATGCATGCAATAGGAAGAGGAGAGATTGAGGGTATAAATGTGACAAGATGAGCAGATCCTAGATTCAGGATGGCAGCCTAACTTTGGATGGCACAGAGCAGGTTTGACCTGTTCGCTGGATTTCCATGGAAACCATTATCTGTAGGGTGTAAACCCCACCTACAGAGACAAGACTAATGGTCTCAAGCCTTTATGGAGAAGTAGCCCATTGTCCTTAATAGCAGGGAGCAGGCCCTACCTGTGGGACCAGACAGTAGTTTGGCAACTGACTGCCTTCAGGGAGATAACTTGACAATCATTTACCATTAACCAGGAGCAATGTCCTAAGTCTAACATATATTTGGGAGAGGGGACTTGGGAGAAATATTTCTGTTTCCCACAGTAGCCAACTATAAAAGAGGGTGGGGGGGAGGAAAAAAAAAAAAGAAATGGGTAGTGGTGGAACAGGGCACTAACCCAACCAAAGGGAGGGTATTGCTTATATCACCACAAGGAAAGAGGGACCAGACTTCAACCCAATGTTCCAAGATGTGAATGCAACATGCTGGCATAAAATAGGAACCAGTGGAGAGGTCTGAGGGGCCGGCCCCAATTCCAACTACATGGACACCTGCCCTTCCCCCCAGAAGAATTTATTTCAGAGGACAGCACTGAAGCTGCAGCTCAGGAAGAGGGACATGATCACAGCACATGGGAGCAAATGAAGAGGGAGGAAGAGAGAGTGGAGCACAACATGGCCCACTAAGCCTTGATGACAATAATCCCGCTCAGAGCAGCCACTCCACAGAGAAGACCATATGGCCGGCCCCACTACGAGACAC
>NW_022111307.1:643858-645275 GCF_000313985.2 Echinops telfairi
CCCCAATAAAATAATTTTAAAAAGAGACACTCTAATGAGATTAAGACAGGTGCATTCCTGGCAAAATGTGTCTGTAGTCATGCACTCATCACAGAGCCATGTTTAAACATGTTTTCTTTGTAATAAACCTAGACATGAACTGGAAAGGAAAACAAACAAACAAACAAACAAACAAACAAAAAGAAACCCAGCCCAGTCCAGAGCAAGTCCATCAGTTCAATATTAGCCAATGTGTCCGATACTAGTCTATAATTTCCTCTTCAGAATTACACATGCAATGGTACTGAATTCAGGGAGATCACAGGCCAGTGGGTGGAATGTCTTGGGGCTGCAGTGGCAGTGGAAGCATCTCAAGGATGGCATGGGTCTTCTTGTGGCTCCTCCAGCTCCCGGAATCTGGCTCCATCAGGGTTCTCCATGTGGCTTGTCAGCAGGAAGAGAAGCAGAGTGTGTCTCCCCGCCTTCTGGGAGGAATACAGAAGTTCCCAGAATCCTCAGGAGAAGGCTATGCCCACATGGAGGCCTCATTGTCTGTGACCTGATTGACAGGTTAGATTCCACCCCTTCAGAAGTTGATACCAGATTATGTAACTACCACAATTAGAAAGCCCCATATTTATCCCTTAGAGTGGCTAGTGGTTTCAACCTTTTGGATCACAGTGCCATACACACACACACACACACACACACACACACATATATGAGTGCTTTATATCAAAGAGTAATTGTACGTTAAGGAAGCATCTCAGTCTAATTCAGATGAAGTCATCAAGTCCACAAATTAGCCTATAAGTCCAATACTAGTTGTGTTAGGAAGGTTTGTTGTGACAACATGGCCAATGAACACATGTAAGATTGGTTGAAGGGCTCGGCAAGCCTCAGCTCTCTCTCTCTCTTGTTCTTTGATCATCAGACGAGTGTGCGGTTGCCTTGCTTGTTCCGTGCCTCCATTTGCAAGCTGCACTACCTGTGGGACAGGCAGAAGAGGAGAAGGTTTCCTTGTGAACAAACGTGGACGCTATGCCACGATGAGTAGGAGGGCCGCTGCAGTGAGCCTCTGAAGCCTAGGGTTCGGGTCTCGGTGGAGCTGCTGCAGGTGCAGATCTTGGTGGTAGTAGCAAATATGCAAACAAGAACTTTGAACCTTCCCAGGGACTGTATCGCTGTAACTTGAGGTTCCTTGAAGACCTGCTTTGCCATACTCCTGGAAGGTACATCTGTTGAACTGAGGACTGTCAGACCCTGTCATCTGGTTGACTGTTGGTGATCTGCTTGCTGTTTGCTGCCCATGGCTAGATAGCCTGAATTGCTCCAAGGAGGATGACCCCATGGCCCTCAAGACTTGAAGGGCTGCCAATGTACTAGCTGTCTCACGGAAGTGAGTTGCACTGAGCCATTTATACTACTTTATAAATTA
>NW_022111307.1:645573-647526 GCF_000313985.2 Echinops telfairi
AGAGAGAGAGAGTTCCCAGAATTCTCATGAGAAGAGCACACCCACAAGGAGGCATCATCAGACTGTGACCTGATTGACAGTCCAGACTCCACCTCTTCACTTTTAATGTCCTCAAGTTGACACACGATTATATAACTACCACAACTTCTGTAAATTAGCCAATGGGGCAGAAAATACTAAAACATCACAACTGAACATTGTCCAACTACGTTGCTACAAACACATTATCAGGAAGGATCAATTTCTTAAAAATGGCCTCATATTTGGTGGAGTAGAGGGTCACTTGAGACCAAAGAAAGTCATCAGTGACGTGATTGGCACAATTGCTAGAAGAGTGGACATTAACCCAATGCCAGCAATTGTGAAGATGATGGAGAACCAGAAGATGCTTTGGTCTATGTAACATAAGATGCTCACGAGTTAAAATCTATCTACAATTTGTTTTAATCCCATAATAACAAAGAACAGGGTAAAAGATTGCCCAAAGCAGAGTTATAATTAGCAAGGTATTTTGCTCTCTCACAATCTAGGGTTATTTGCACAGCACTGGCAACCTGCTTTTGTTTACTCTGGGATACCTTGCTGGTCTGGCCACTTCAGTAGAAATGTTCAGAACCCATTGCCATTGAGTCAATTCTGACTCACAGAAAACCTACAGGACAGAGTAGAACTATTCTGTAGGTGGCCAAGACTAACTCTATGAGAACAGAAAGGCTTATTTGCTCTCCAAAGGAGTAGCTGGTAGGTGTGAAATGCTGACTTTGAGGTAAGCAGCTCAGTGCATAACCCACTAAGCTACCATGGTTCCTTGAATTCACAGAGGTAAGTCTGATTCCTTATGTTGCAAATTTCACTGAGATGACTGTCTGGGTTAGTTTCAATGTGAAATAAGGATGTTTCCAGGTTAAATCTGGTTGTTTTTGTAGACCTTAAATTTCTTGTAACTTTTTGATTGGCTGATCCTTGACTTTGGTTCAAACAATTAAATATATTTTCTTCATTCCATTTGTTGTTTTCTGTGTGTACATGTATTTCAAAATGTCTACCTTTTCTAAATTTATTTCAATTCTTAGTAGCCGTTGTTATTGTTGGTAGGTGCCTTCCAATCTTCACTGCCATCAAGTAAACACTGACTCATAGAGAACCCTTGTGAGTTTCCTAGACTGTAACTCTTTGTGGGAGTAGTAGAAAGCTTAGTCTTTCTTCTGCCGAGCTTCTGGTGCTTTCAAACTGCCAACCACGCCGATTGCTGCCCAACCTGTAACCACTACACCACCAGGGTTCCTTAGGACCTGAAAGTTTTAATTTTTCCCATTTGTGCAGTTTCCTGCTTTGAATTTAATCCAAAACAAGAGACAGTATCAGACTCTAAGTTAAAAATTCAAAATCATGCTTAAAAAATAGTTTAAGACAATAAGAAATACATTAGAACTTTCAAAGATCACACACACACACACACACACAGAGAGAGAAAGGTAAGCCAAAAAGTATTGCATCTGGGACTTCAGTTGATAAATGAACAGGTTTAATCAAAACAGTGACTTCTTGGGGGATTTACAATGCCAGTGAAATTCGTGGTAGAGAAGTCAACTCAGAAGGTGATCTTGATAGATTTTCTCAAAAGACATTGGCTAATCATGGCTACTTAATATGAGATGTTTTAAGAAAATTGAACAATTTTTTGATGATATAAAATGCAGGATAGTTGTCCAAATGGGGATGGAAGTGGGGGGAGTCCCATTATGACAAGGCAGTGACTCATTCTTTTAAGATAGCAAAATTCATCCAAATAGAATTTTGTTGGGAAACCTTCCTCTTCCACCCTACTGTCTTCCCCTTACCCTTCTGGGCTTCTTTTTTGCTCCCACAAACTCAAATGACATTTAGAAAAAACCTAATTTGAGTCTATTGAGGATGCCCAAACTGCTGTTTTGACATGGCATAAGTTGAAAA
>NW_022111307.1:651701-657111 GCF_000313985.2 Echinops telfairi
AACAAATAGAGAAAGCCTTCTCTTATAGCTGGCACCTTGAATTTGGACTTGTAGCCTTCCAGACTCTGAAAGAATAAATTTGTGTTTGGCAAAGTCAGCCACTTATACAAGTCTCTTTTATAGTAGCATGAAATAATTAAGGCAACAGTTGAGCTCTTTTTACTGTTGTCTTGCTCAGGTGTGTGCTGTAGGTGGTCGAGTCATGCCCATACCCTTGTCTCCCATCAGGGCCTGCTTGGGGCCTGCACCTTCTAGGGCTCTTGACCTCTTGGTCTCTGGGGATTCCCAAATGCCTCATGTGTGGGTTTCAAGCTCCTGTTCCAGTGTTCTTTCAACGTGCTTTATCATGTCCAGTGGTGAACCCTCACCCGGCTTCCATGTGGCCTGCCCCTCTTTCCAGAAATAGCATGTACCCTTTTGAAACTGTAAAACCTGAAACTTTTCTGTTCCTTCATAAAGACTCACCTGGAAAAAAAAAACTCACTTGGATTGCCAAAACAAAACAAAACAAAACAAGAAGACAAGTGTTGACAGAGAACTACGGTCAAACGTATTGTCACTGTAACCAAATGATATGAGCAGTGGCTAGTGGGTCCAATAGACTAGGTTAAGACAGCCTGTGGCACTAATCTTGTAGCTGGGGATTATAACACTGTGTTCTCAAGTCTCATCAACAATAAAAAAGTTGTTTTTTGTGAGACAAATTAGTTATTTTAATCTACACTCTATTCATCTTCCTACTTTTTATTTTCTGCCACACAATAGGTGGCAGAAACACTAATCAGGTTAAAATTCTATATAATTTTATGCTAGTTCACCCAATATTAATTCACTGTGGTAATTGGACCTGCTAATGTGGAAGTAAAGGGACTCTGGTGGTGTAATGGTTATGCTTTGAGCTGCGTATTGAAAGGTCCACAGTTCCAAACCACCAGCCACTTCTGAGAGATAAAGACAGGGCTTTCTACTCCTGTAAACAATCTCAGAAATTACTAGGGCAATTCTACCCTTGTCCTATAGAGTTGCTGAGTTGGCATTGACACAATGGCAGTGAAAGATGCAGAAGATGAAAGTACTTTTGGAATAATATTATGACATCAAAATTTAAAAATTCTATGATTTCAAAAAATTTATTACATTTTCTTTTTATGTATATAATCCTTTTATGTACCTGTGATAATTAAGTTCTTTGTCAGCTTAGTGGAGCCAGGATTCTCAGTAGTTTTAGCAGTTAAGACGTAGTAATCTCCACAAGGAAATCTAATAAAATGTATTCACTTCAGGGGGAAAAAATGAGGCGCCGATTCCAAGAGCCCAAGTGGAAAGCAAATGTTTTGAGAATAATGGGGGCAACAATTGTGTAAATGTGCTTGATGCAGTGGATGTATATATGGATTATGATAAGAGTTTTACGAGCCCCCAATAAAATTATTTAAATGAAAAAAATGTATTCACTGAGCAACTAATCAACTGAAAGGAAGTTTCCTCAAAGATGTAGCCTGTGTCCGACATAAATAGATTCTGTTGAAAAGCTTGCAAATTTTTTTGCTGAGTTTGGCGCCTAGGTCAGCCTCTTCCTCTGAACTCTGGTTCTTTGGACTTGACCCAGTCTGCTGTGTTGCCTGCCCAAAACTGGAATCCTCAGCAGCCTTCCACTTCATATGCCAAACGGATTCATTCACCTCTTCAGCCAGAAGATGTATGAACTGCGGGTCTTGGGTCCAGCAGCCCCTGAGGCTGTGTGAGTCAAGAGGAACCACTGGCCTGACAGCTGACCCACCAACTTGGAACTTGCCTGCCTCTATAACTGTGAAAGCTGTGGTTTTTTTTATATTAACCTATTTCTGACTATACATCTATAAATGTTATCAGGTTCGCTAGAGAACCCAGCCTAAAACAGTAATCAAATAAAATTTTGGTTTATCTTGTGAAGTTAAAATGTTTTACTAAATTTCTAAGAATTTATCCCATATCTATTATTAGCTCCACAGCACCTACTGATTTGAAAATGGCTCCTCAAATATATTAAACTCATATGAGTTCTTTTGTCTGTTTTCTATTTTTATATCCATTTTTATCTTCTATAAGTTTCCATTTATATGCTTAAATGTATGTCTATTATTCCTGTTTAAATGTCCTTTACTTATCTTTTCTGTTTATATTTCCAGATGAAATTTCTTATCTCATTATGTAGTTTAAAAAAATTATAATGGATTTAGTGACATTGCATTAAGTATAAATTTGGGGAAAAATGAAAGCTTTATAATAATTTGTATTTTTGTCCATAAAATGCCTCTGTACTTATAATTTCAATCAATACATTGTTATTATTTTAGGTTAATTATACATTTGTATACATATGTTTATTTCATCAGTTAATCACTTAATAGTGTTATTGTCTTTGTGAAAACTATGTGTATTAATTAATAATAAGATTTTATTAAGAAATATCAAATAAAGAAGACCAGAAAATAAAGCCTGTAAAAATATGTTGTATAAGCTTCTCAAACATAGATCTACTTTAGGGATATGTTTATACATATGCTTTATGGACAGTGTATTGAAATCACAGAAGAGAAGGGATTGAAGAAAATATGATAGATTAGCAACTGGTTTCTTCTTTTGAGAAATAAGTTTCATGTGGTAGAAGTAGATATTTTGTGCTCATGAAATATAAATGAAACTAGTATAGGAATTTCAAGGCTATATATAGTAACAAAATATTGTTATAAATTCACTTAAAGACAACATAAATTATTCTGGAAGGTAATGAGTTAGTTCCCTGCACTTGCAGTTATGTACACGAAGGCTGAAATCAGTTGGAAGACTCTCTGTTAAACAAACAAGGTGTTATACAGTGATATTTCAAATTTCTTCCAGTGATATGTCCTTGATAATGTGGGACCTGTGGTTTTCATTGACAATGTGTGGCTTATGTTGTTCATTCATTCTTCATTTTGATGGTCCCTTAAGCCTACATGCAAGAATTATAATCTAAAATTATGGGAGATCATCATTCCCATGATTGCATTGCTTCAACTCTTTGTCTAGTAGGTATATGGTCCACAGATACATGATTGCACTAGAAATATAGGGAATACTTTATAAGTATAGCATTTATTTAAATTCCCTCATGATTTACTTTAAAGCCAATGGCTTCAGCTGATGCCTTATTGATTTGGCTCACTTTGTTAATGCTTTAATTCAATTTGGAAATGCCAACTTGACATTCTTTTGTTGTGAGGAGAATAAATCCCTCAAGATAAAAACCCAAGAATGATGACTGACCTTACTCAGCTTTTGTGTCTTTGTTTGTTCAGGAAGTTGAAAGTGCCACGGGATTGATTAAATCAAATAAATAGGTTGGGTTGAAACTTCTGTAATTTGTTCATTCTTCTTTGTTTGGTCCCTCACCTAAGTGCTGCCAAGCTGTTGCCATGCAGACCAACGCGATCATTTGTTGGTAAATTATGACTTTTTGGAAACTGAGCTAACACTAGTTCCTCATTTTAAAAAAAGAATGTTAAGTCTAATGTAAATACCCAGGGCCCTGTTTGTGTTTCGGTTGGGTTGCTTAAACGGTTTATGAATTTAGTTTTCGTCACATCCAGAATCAGCTGATTCTCTTTCTTAGTTTCCAACTCCAAAGGGATAACCTCTGTTCCTCTGAACACCAATAGAGTCATTTTGAATCTCTTGGCACTGAGTTTAAGAAAACATCGTTTTTATAGTTACATGTTTTCAAGCATTTTCCCCAATGGTACAGTAGGCAGCTTAAAATACATATAGGATTTTGTTTAGTAATATTCAGAAATCCTTTAAAAACCTATTATGTTCAAGGACCTATAGTGTCTTATAAGGACAGAAGATGAACTCAGTTTCTTAAAAAACATCTCTAACAAAGTACTGGAAGAGAAAATGAGTAAGCTAATTCGTTATCACTCAAAACAAAAATGCCACAAGAGAAGGAAAAAGGGGTCACAAGGTTTCACAAGAGGGTGCAAGGAACTTTAGGGAAAAATTTTGTGAGTTCAGAAGGTGAATAAGATTTGAACCAAGAGCATAACGAAAGAAGTTGAATCAAAGATCAAAACCTAATAATATGTAAATAGTCTATTTTGGAATGAAGCAAATGCACTTATTAATTTTTAAAGGATGATGCTTTCATCAGTGTAAACTGAATAGTACCCTTTACAGCAATTATTTTTATAACTAAATTAGGTCAACCATAAAGGTTTGGCTTTTCAGGGACAATGGAAGATTATATCACTGTAAAATCTCCAGAGTATCCTGACCTAATACTGCACATAATTGAGACATTCCACCTTCCTTCAGGGAGTAAATCAGTGGATTTTCAACTCTTTTATTCACCTCTAATTTAAGTGTCCTCTTTCTAAATGGTAATTTGACCCAGAACATCTCTGAAATGTCTAAGACATTTACTTATTCCTCAAGGGGCTGATGATACACCTGTGAGCCGTGATGAATTTAGAAGGTAGAAAAAGTTAATGACTTTCAGAAAGAAAAAAAAAGTAAGATGCACTTCCAGGAAATCAATTAGCATAAAATCTAAAGGTCAGAAAGATGAAAAGAAGCAGCACAATTGCTGAACACTCTAAATAAAGGAAAAATTCTGGGTACTTGCTGGAAGAGATGCTTGTACAAACCATCATAAAAAGGAACTGGGTTAAGAATTGAGGGACCTGGATTAGTTCTGGCTTTGATACACACTTCCTGCTTGACTCCAAGCAGCACTTTCTTCCCACAGTCCTCAGTGTCCTCCTTCTCTAAGCAATAAAAGGTTTGAGCAAGGTCAATTTTAAGTTTATTCTAGTTCTGGCAATGTTATCATACCTCATCACTTGACCCTCTCATATATTTAGCAGTGGAGATTAAGATGCATGACCACTTTGACTTGGCATGCTTAAAAATTTGGAGGCTACTCTAGTATGAAATTGAACTAATAAAATCGCATAAGAAATGGAGCTGAGAATATCAGAAATAAATCACTGTGCCAGAAATCAGTGTCCAAGAATATAGAGTTGAGTGAAACAGAATATATAAGTAAGTAGTATTCTTTTAGGTTTTGCAGTCCATTTTAAACTCTTCTTGAGAATCTTGAAAGAGAAGCTATATTTTCATTTTTCTTTTTAATCGTTTTATTAGGGGCTCATACAACTTTTATCACAATCCATACATACATCAATTGTGTAAAGTACATTTGTACATTCACTGCCCTCATCATTCTCAAAACATTTGCTCTCCACTTAAGCCCCCGGCATGAGGTCCTCATTTTTCCCCTCCCTCCCTGCTTCCTCCTCCCTCATGAGCCCTTGATAATTTATAAATTATTATTTTGTCATATCTTTCCCTGTCCGACGTCTCCCTTCACCCACTTTTCGGTTGTCCA
>NW_022111307.1:659411-660672 GCF_000313985.2 Echinops telfairi
TATTTCCCCACCATCATATGTAAATATATTTACATATGTATATGCCTGTATTTAGACCTCTATAAATGCCTTTTGCCTCCTAGTTATTTCCTCTATTTCCTTTTACTTTTCTCTTGTCCTATTACCATGCTCAGCCTTCATTTGGGTTTCAGTGATTCCTCTTGCTTCCATTTTCCTTAATCAATCCCTACCAGGCCTCTTACACCCTCCTTTCGACTAGTTTTGGATCACTTGTTGTTCCCTTGTCCCTGGGTTGGTTAACACCACTTCCTTTCCCCCACCTCCTGCTTTCCCATGTCCCCCTGGAACCATCAGGTCCCGTTGTTTTCTCCTCCAGATTGTTTATGTAGCCTATCTTATCTAGATAGACCTGCAGAGATAATAATATGCACAAAAACACAAGACAGAAAAGCAACGCTACAAAAGAAAACAAAGCAATGAAAACAACAACAAAACCAATGACAAAAACGAGAAAAGCCTGTAATAGTTCAAGGTCTGTTCCTTGACCTTTAGGAGTGTTGTCCAGTCAAGTCTGATGGGTGCCATGTCCTGGCCCCAAATTCGATTTTTAGTATTCCCTCGGTACTTCCTTGCTCTGCTCCCCTTGCTGTTCTATTGCATGGCCTTAGTGTTTTGCTTTAGTGTGATGGGGTTAGATCAGATGCAATTCTGCCACATTCTCTAGTGTTGTACCATGGAGGGCTATGGGTCAGTGAGTGATGTCATGTCTCATAGTGGGGCCAGCCATATGGTCCTCTCTGTGCATTGGCTGCTCTGAGTGGGAATATCATCCCCAAGGGTTGGTGGGCCAGGAAGTGCTCCACACTCTCTTCCTCCCCCTTCATTTTCTCCCATGTGCTCTGAGCTGACATATCCTTCTCCCTGTGCTGTAGCTTCAGTGCTGTCCTCTAAAGTAAAGTAAATTCTTCTGGGGGAAGGGGCGGCTGTCCACATAGTTGGAATTGGGGCTGAGCCCTCAGACATCTGTACTGGTTCCCTGCTTCATGCCAATAGGTTGCATTCACATCTTGGAGGACTGGGTTGAAGTCTGGTCCCTCTTTCCCTATTGAGATATAAACAATACCCTCCCCTTGGTTAGTGCCCTGTTCCCCTGCTATCCATTTCTCTCTCTCTTTTTTTTAATCCCCTCCCTCATTTTTAGTTGGCTACTTTATGTTTTTGTATTTTCATTCTCAAAACATTTCCTCTCCACTTAAGCCCCCAGCATTAGGTCCTCATTTTTCCCCTCCCTTCCTGCTCC
>NW_022111307.1:661912-663357 GCF_000313985.2 Echinops telfairi
CTCCCACCCCTGCCTCACCACCAATTTAGATCGCTTGTTGTTCCCTTCACTTGGCTACTTTTGGTACCCCTGGATTTGGTCTGGCCCCTGCTGTACTACCTGGACCTCAGCCCTTGAGTGTTTGTATGCAGTGGTTTTTTACCTATGCCCCTTTTTCATTTTTTTTAAGCTTACCTCAGCAGACTTGTGTAGTTATCCTTTTGTGCATGGTTTACTTCACTTAGCATAATTTCTTCCAGTCTGCCCCATGGGGTGATGTACTTCATGCATTCATCACTGCTTTTTAGTGATGTATAGTACTCCATTGTATGTATGTAACACAGTTTTTAATCCCTTAGTCTGTTGATGGAAATTTGGGTTGTTTCCAACTCCTTGAAATTGTGAACTGTGCTGCAATGAACATTGGAGCACAGATGTCGGGCCATGGTTTGTTTTTTTGCCTCTTCTGGGTATATGTTCAGTAGTGGAATTGCTGGGTTGTATGGTAGCTCAATTTCCGTGTGTTTTAGATATTGCCAAATCGATTTCCATAGTGGCTGTACATACCTCCAGGTCCACCAGCAGTGGAGGAGATTTCCTATCTCACCACAGACCCTCCTACACTTGTTGCTTTTTGATTTTTTTAATTGGGCTGTCTTTAGGGTGTTAGGTGGTATCTCATAGCTGTTTTAATTTGCATTTCTCTTATGGCTAATGATCAGGAAGGTTTTCTCATATGTTTATTGGCCATTTGTAATTCTGCCCCTGTGAAACTTCTGTTCAGGTCCTTTGCCCACCTCCTCAGTGGGCATTTAGTTCTTTTCTTACTGTAAGCCTGCAAAGTATTGCAGTTTTAGTAATACGATCTTTGTCTGATATGTCATTGCTAAAGATGTTTTCCATGTCCATGGTCTCTATTATTACTCTCTTGATAAATTATTTCAATGTACACAGCAGATTTATCTTCAGTATATCCCACTAGTCAATTTGTGACTCCTCTGTATTTGTATCCTTCCCTGTTTCTGATAGCCTATGTATTTCCTGTGCCAAGGTTCTCAGGGTTGTTCCAATTCCCTCATTAATGGCCCTAATGTTTGAGGCTTTACCTCATGGTCTGTGATCCACTTCGAGTGTATTCTTGTGCATTGAGTGAGGTAAGGGTCTTGCTTTATTTCTCTGCAGACAGATATCCATTTTTTCCAGCACCATTTGTTGAAGAGGGCATCTGCTTTCCACTTGATATTTCAAAAAACAATTGCCTGTACGCTGATGTTTTTATTTATGGGTCTTCAGCTCTTTTCCCTGGGTCTGAATATCTTTCCTTATACTAGTACCACCCTGTTTTGACCACTGTGACCATATAATACTTGCTAAAATCAGGTAGCAAGCCCTCCCACTTTGTCCTTCTTCTTGAGTAGTTCTCTGCTAATTCTGGGCTTCTTCCCTCTCCATATGAAGTTGGTAAT
>NW_022111307.1:663655-665713 GCF_000313985.2 Echinops telfairi
GTATCGGGATAGCATTAAACTTATATAGTGCCTTCAGCAGAACTGACATGTTGACTGCATTGAGTGTTCCAATCCATGAGCATGGGATATTCTTCCACTTGTTGAGGTCACCTTGGCTTCTTGTATTGTTCTATAATTTTCCTCAAATAATTCTTTCATATTTTTGAGTCAGGTTTATCCCTAGATATATCAATTGTTTTCATTCTCATTGGTTTCTAGGTACTTCCTGATTTCATCTCTAGTCTGGGCCAATACCCACTCCTTTTGCAATAGAGAATTATTCATCCTCTAAGTGTTTGCTCTTGTTTTCTTCATCGTCCTGCTGTTGATTTCCAGCGATATGGCACAGGGATTGGAGAGAGATGTCTAATCTCTATGTGCTTGAATTTTCTCAGGCTTGACTTGTGTCCTAGCATGGTCAATCTTTGAGTATGTGCCATGTGACCTTGAAAAGAATGTGAATTTTTTTGGCATTTGGGTGGAAAGCTCTGAAACTATCAATCAGGTCAAGTCATACAATTCTGCTGTTTAGATCTGTAGCCTCCTTGTTTAGTTGCCTTCCCAGTGTTCTGTCTTTTTTAAAGAGTGGTGTAGTAAATTCACCAACTATAATTGTTTGGCCTGTGATTTCTTTTTTCATAATTTTGTAGTGTTTGATTAACAAATTTTGTGGTTCTCTCTTTGGGTGTGTATATATTTATTATGCTATCTGGTTCTTGGTCTACTGTTCCCTTGAGAATTATATAGTCCCCCTCCTTGCCTCTGGTTATGGCTTTTACCTTCAGATCAGTTTTTGTCAGATATTAAGTTTGCTACCCCTGCTTTTTTTGCATTGCCATTTTCCTGGTATATTTTTCTCCAGCCTTTAATTCTCAACCTGTTTTTGTCTGCAAGCTTGAGATGTGTCTACTGTAGACAGCAGATTGATGGGTTATGTTTTCTGATCCAGTCTGTTAGCCTCTGCCTTTTAATGCCTGAGTTCAAGTCATTAATATTCAATGTTATTACATCTATGTGTGGACTCTGTGATATAATCTTGTACCTTTTGTGTTGGGTGTTTTCCTAGCTACCTATCTTATCAGTTTGTATTGTGTGTGTGTGGTTCATTCTTGCCTTCTTTCCACTATTGAGCTAATGCTATCTTGGAGGCTGTTTTCTCTTTCTCGTCCTATGGGTGGAGTTGTTCTATGTTATGTCTCTTATTTGCACTTGGTGAGTGTTGATCTTCTGCCCATACTGGATCGGCAAGGATCTTTTGTAAGGCTGGGTTTCTTTTTATGTATTCTTTGAGTTTTCCCTTATTTGGGAAGACTCTTACTTCTCCATCTATCTTAATAGATAATTTGGCTAGGTATAGTATTCTTGGGTTTTCATAATTTTCCTTCAATTTTTAGAATATGTTACTCCATTTTCTCCTCTTCTTAATTGTGTTTGCTGATAGGTCTGAATATACTCTTATTTGGGTACCTTTATAAGTGACTATTTTTCCCTAGCTGTTCTTATGATCTTCTCCTTTTCCTCATATCGGATAATTTAACTATTATGTGTATTGGTGAGTTCTTCTTGGGATTCAGTCTGGCTGCTGTTCTTTCAGCTTCCTTATTTGCATTTATTAAGCTGGGGAAGATTTCCTCTAAGAATTCCCTGCTATTTTCACTGTTGACATCTTTGTTGTGTCTTGTTCCAGTAGCCCAATGATTCTAATATTGTTCCTATTCATAGCATCAGACAGAGCTCTCAGGTTTTCTTCAGCTTCTCTGATTGTCTTATTTGACTGTTTTTCCCATTTGTTAGGTCTGCTTGAATATCCTCTAGGTTCGGGTACAATTCTCTGCCTCCTCAAGTGTGTTGGCAAAGTCTGTTTATTTGCCACTGGGTTTTGTTATGTCATCCCTTAAGTCTTGTATTTCCCTTTGTTGCATTGCCTTTATCTTCTCTATCATTTCATCCTTTTTCTGTATTGCTTCCCTCATATCCTGTATGACTCCAAGCAGTATCCTGAAATTTTCTTTATGTGGCAGGTCAATATCTTCTTCTATGCACATCATTAGGTTCATG
>NW_022111307.1:665813-667277 GCF_000313985.2 Echinops telfairi
TGGCAGGTCAATATCTTCTTCTATGCACATCATTAGGTTCATGACTTCTTCCGGAACTGTCTTCTGTTTCTCCTGCTATTTCATTGAGGCTGTTGGTACTGGTTGCTGTTTATGTGTTATTTTAGAGGAGCCTGGAGCCATCTTCCAGAGTTGAAGAGCATTGGCCTCTCTGTTGGGGATCTCACAAGTTCTTCTACGAACTACCTGCAGGTAGCTGCACTGGAGGAATCAGGCTACTGCTGTATCTTCCTGCGGTTTCACTCTTCACAGAGCCAACCAGTTTTCTGTTATTTGGAATGTCAGTTGGATAGTCCTCTCATGGGATGCTGGTTGGGTGGTTGTGGGCCCACAAGAGTGACATTTTACTGACTGAACTCTATGTAAGCCATAGTGGTTTGTCTCATGGTGCTTTGAGTGCCTCGGGTGGTGTCTGGTGTTTCTCTTTGCAACTGGAGTGACTCATAGGACATGTGGGTGTACACTCCTTGTTATAGAGCACTGTAGATGGCAGGCAGAATTACCATCCCAATTTTCTGGTCTGGCAACAGTAGCTCTGAGTGGGTGAATCTTAATTAGATGCCATCTTCTTCCATCTCCTGGCTGTACTTATTTCAAAATATATTTGTTTATCCTTCTGGCAGTCTGTGTTTCATTCAATATTCTTTTCCAACACTATAATTCAAACACAAAAAATTTATTTTATGGTTCAGGTGTCTTCATGTGATAGTCTAAACTATTGGTTCTGAATTTGGAAATATAATGGCAGGATAATGCTATTTAAATATTCTTGCATACAAATTCACTTTATAATGTATGGTCCACAGGATTTGTCCAAAGGTATAAGGACAAACACAGAATTCATGCACTTGAAGGATATTTTACACCATTATTCAAGATTGATTCCACTGGATTATTCTCTAAAATCAAATAGGCACAGCTATATGGCTTTTTAAATTATAGTTTATGAGAGTAAACAAAAAAATTATTGCTACTAAGGCTCATGGCTGTAGACACCTTCTCTCAGTAATACATTTGTATTAGCCTTCAAAAAAAACTTTTTGTGTCATGGGGGAACAAAAAAAAATTGAGGTTATGGCTAATATAAATTTTTTCTTTTTAATATCAGGTTTACACCTTCCCAAATCACTGAAGTTTTGCAGAGACTTCATAGGAAGGCTATTTAATATAAAACAAGTCTTTACTGGTGGAGCAAGCATTTTAAGAAAGGTTGAGAGGACCTCAAAGTTGGGACAAAAGAGGGAAGATCATTAAACTTAATGAAGAAACTTAACTGGTCAAAGGTCAGAAACTGGTGGATGGAGATTGGAATTACCATCGATGCCAAGCAGTGAAGTTTAATTACTTTATATAACTCTTCTATCAATAGTGCTTGTGGGACGCTGCAGTCACTGGGTGGTAGCATGCAAATGAGTTGTAGGGGACTCTAAATCAAAAATTGGTCAA
>NW_022111307.1:667377-681896 GCF_000313985.2 Echinops telfairi
TGGGTGGTAGCATGCAAATGAGTTGTAGGGGACTCTAAATCAAAAATTGGTCAATTTTGCCATTCCCATAAGTATGAAAGTGATGCATCTCAAAAGCAGGAGAGGAAGAATCTGATTTTTTTCTTTTAAAAGAAAAACAAATATGTGGGATAGTGTCTGCCTTCCTACAGATACACAAGTGTGAGGGAAAATCACTACCATCAGCATCAGCTGCACAAGACTTGTTTTTAAAAGGTTGAATTCAAACATACCTCCATCTTCTATCCCTTTTAACACGATTCTGACACCAATCATCCATCTCAAGTCCCTGTACTTCTGTGGCTGAGTTCAATAATTCCTTACAATCACACCACAAAACCCACTGACAATGTTCACGATTATGGAGTTATTAAGGAAGTTAACAAGTTACAATTCAAGATCAGAATTGCTTAGGATACAGTTTTTTTCCCTTCAGTTTCTTCTCTGCCATACCTACAATCAAGTCACTCTTGGGCTCTCAGACATTTGATTTGGCTTCTACTCTGCTTGGGTGGGCAGTGTTACAAAATGCTTGCAGGACAGTTAATAATGCCCAAAGGGCATGCCACTGCACTATAAGCCTCAACCCAAAAGTCCTCAGCTTCAGTACTATAGGTCAGCAATCCCATCTCCCCATTTAGGTTTCCAGAGGCACCCCTGTTCACCAAACAACCCCTTGTCTCAAAATACTCAGCTTTTCTTGCTCTGTGGGCTCTGTCCACCACCACCCTGTCTCATGCTCTGGCCCCTGGTTCTACTGTTATACATCTCTGCCATCCTCCAGTCAAGGTTGTGTCCTAGATAAAGGAAATTCAATGTGCAGGGATCACGTGGCCCAAAAGACAAACTCCAATCCTGACTCTTCTCTCTTTCCTGTTTCTGAGATGACTCATGCCAGTAAGATTGTAATCACAGTTAACCCTGTAACCTAACATTTACTCACAGCTGAATTATATAATTCATTCAATACCTCTCCAGCCCCACCCCTTATCAAGATCTATCATGGAAATGTCATTTGGTGGAAGTAACAGACTATATTTGGCAATAAGATCCATAAAAAATTAATTGCACTGCAAAATCCCACAATCACCAAGGAAGAAGAGTGACACATGTAAGATCCCTGCCTGAAGTGATGGAGACACCAGGGGCTACAACACAGAGACCATGAGACATAGTAAGTGGAGGCATAGGCCAAGGTACCACATGACAAAGAGGCTGAGGACCAAAGAGAGACATGTCTGTCAGCATAGATTAGAAGAAGTGCTTCAGACAAAAGAACTGTATCCTGACCTCATATAACCTCTCAGCTTCCCTAATAAACCTCATGATCATAAGTAATGCGAGTTCTTTATAAGACAGCAACAAATTATTGAACCATACACCAGCAGAGTGCTGTAGGACTGATCATTGTTATAATAATGGGGTAAACAGAGTTGGAATCTGGAAGCTGACCTCTGATTTATTGGACTCATCCTTTTCCACTGTACAGCCAAACGTGGTCCTATATAATCCTAAGTCATTTCTACATGCCATAAATACAAAAGCTGAGTTCTCATATGTTTCCACATTCTCAATTTTATGTAAACACCTGGCCTTCAACAAACTTTCTGCTCAATAGTTGCCAAAAGTGTTGTGCAAAAATCAGGTAGCTTAAGGCTTGGTGCCCCAGGTTGAGGTCCAGTCCCTCTCTCCATTTCCTGTGGAAACATGAACATACTGACACGAAGCAGTAAACTAACAGAAAGATCTGCCAGGCCAGCTCCCATCCCAGCTATGTTGACCCTCCCCCCCCCAAAAGAATGTACTACAGAGGACAGCACTGAAGATACAGCCCAGAGAGAGTGTCAAGTCTGCTCCGACCACATGGGAGCAAATTAAGAGAGAGAGAGAACAAGAGAGAGAGCGGGTGGTCTGCATCCTGGCCAACTAAGCCTCAAGGATGACATTCCTGCTTGATGCAGCCAATGCACAGAGAGGATCATAGATCTGGCCCCACAATGAGACATAACACCCTCTCACTGACCCACAGTGCTACAGGGGACAGCACTGGAGACACAGTGTGTGGGAATTGAGCCCAGTCTTACCCCTCACACTTGGGTGAAGACACACAAAGGGAGTGCAACACTTTAGCAAGGGGAGCAAAGCAACTAAGTTCCGGGGAATCCCCAAAATTGACTTTGGAATAAGTGGGCAGGGATTGGCACCTCACAGACCCAATTGGAAAACATTCATAAAGCTCATCAGACATACCTGCAACTGTTTATAGGCTTCTCCCCCCACTCCCACCCCCCTCAGACCTATCCATATAAAATAGGCAAGATAAACAATCATGAGAAGAAAACAATAGATCTGAGGGCTCCAGAGGGGACATGGGAAAAGAGGAGGTTGTGGAAAGGGAGGGGCTAGCCAACAAACTAGGGACAAGGGAACAACAAGAGATTGAAAATTGATGGCAAAGAGGGTGTAGAATGTCTGGTGGGGTTTGATCAAGTGCAATGTAGCTGAGAGGAATTATTGAGAGCCAAATGATGGTCAAACATATTAGTGGGACAGGAGATAGTAAAGGAAATAGAGGAAAGAACTAAGATGGAATAGACATTTATAGATGTAGAAATAAAAGCATATACATATGTAAATGAATTAATATATAATGATAGGAATATAGTTCTATGTACATATATTTTACTGTTAAGTATTAACATAGCAGACAGTCATTGGGTCTCTTCTCAAGTACTCCCTTAATGCAAGAACACTTTGTTCTGATAACCTGGCATGCTGGGATGCTCACCTTCCTGATACAATCGCTGAAGACAAAATGGGTACATAAGCAAATGTGGTGAAGAAAGTTGATGGTTCCCAGCTATTAAAAGATATAGCATCCAGGATCTTAAAGGCTTGAGCTTAAACAAGCAGCCATCTATCAGAGAAGCAACAAAGCCCACATGGAAGAAGTATACCAGCCTGTGTGATCATGAGGTGTTGATGGGATCAGGTATCACAAGACCCAAAACAAGCAATTATATCTATGCAAATGATGGGGATAGGAGCAGAGACCCAAAGGCCATCTGTAGACAATTGGACATCCCCTTACAGAAGGGTCACAAGGAAGGAAAGAGTCAGCCAGGGTGTAGCGTAACACTGATGGAACACACAACATTCCTCTAGTTCTTTAGTGTCCCCCCCCTTCCACTATCATGACTCCAATTCTGCATTACAAACCTATCTAGGCTAGAGCATGTACACTGGTACAGATAAGAGCTCTCAACACACGGAATCCAAGACAGATAAACCCCTCAGGAACATGATTGGGAATAGCAATACCATGAAAGTATGTGGAAGGTGGGAGAAATGGGAACCAATTGCAATGATCGACACATAACACCCCTTCCTTGGCGATGCGTAACAGAAATGTGCATGAAGGTAAACAGCGAACAGTGTAAGATATGAAAATAATAATTTATAATTTATCAAGGGTTCACAGGGTGAGAGTTTGGGGGAGAAAGGGAAAAAAGAGCTGATACCAAGGGTTTAAATAGACATAAAATGTTTTGAAAATGATGATGGCAATATAAGTACAAATGTGTTTGATACAATTGATGTATGGGTTGTCATAAGAACTGTAAGAGCCCCCAATAAAATTATTTATTCAAAGAAAAAAAGACCAGGTAGCTTAAACAACTCATCTTTCAAGCAATCTTTTAAGCAAGAATAAACATAATGAGGGTGAATTTATGGAATGAATTGCAATAAAGGTCAATTGGATTTGAACACAATCCAATCAAAATTGTGGCTTTCAAGGCGATCTGCTGTGGACCTACTTATTTCAAGCCTGAGAGGTGAACTCAGAAGATTATGGTGACTGTTTTCAATCTTCTGAAGAGGTAATCCTGGCAGATTTTCTCTATGCACATCAGGGAAGCTTAATACAAAGAGAACGATCAGGGAGGTTTAATATAAAGAAATTTAAAGAAAATTGACAACTTCATTAATGAGAAAAAAGGCCAGGAAAGTTGCACCAAGGAATTTCATTTATATCCTGACAATGTATGGGCTTGTCCTTCAAGGGTGGGTTTTGTTTTTGGTTTAGTTTCTGTGAAGTAAGTAATTTGTTTAACCATGTATGTTACAGAGGGTTCTCTAGAAAAACAAAACCAGGGCATTTATGATTTTACATATATAATTATATGGATAGATACAACATAAGAAATAAACAGCTAATTAGTCTATAGAGCAGTACAAATGGCTCAGTGCCACTCACTTCTGTGAGACAGCTAATACACTGGCAGTCTTTCAAGTTTTGAGGGCTGTCAGGTACAAGTCAAGGACGCAGACAGCAGAGTCCTCTGTAGAGCAATTCAGGCAACCTTGCCACAGGTAACAAAGAGCAAGGCAGGTCACCAACAGTCAGCCAGATGACAGGGTCCGACAGTTCCCAGCTCCAGTAGTGTGGTGAAGCGGGTCTTGAAGGAACCTCAAACTACAGTGACACAGTCCACAGGTTGGGTGTCCCACAGGTGGTGTAGCTCGCAAGTTGAGGCAGAGAACCAGCCAAGGTAGCCACACACTGGTCCAAACATCAAAGAGCAAGAGACCAGAAAGGCAAGGCACATCGAGTCATTTATCTCTCCACCCTTCAATTAATGTCACATGTGTTCATTGGCCAGCTTGGCCCAATAAATCTACCTATCACACCACACCACACATGTCTTTTTATTTGTACCTTAAAATGTTTGAATTCGAGTTTTGGGAAACTGGGCCTTTTACCTCTCCCCTCTTTAAAAATTTGTTTCTTGTTTTGTTTCACATGTGTTTCTGATATGCTCTACCGAGTAGAAAATCAATTCCAAATACATAATTGCTGTCAGAATCACTACCTCATTAAAAAAAGAAAAAAATGAGGAAGAATGACGTTTCTATGATAGTGTCATTGGACTACCTACTTGACAGTTCACTCACTGACCTATATCTTTAACTTCTAGTGGTTTTCTTCCACATAAATTTTAGATAAGTCATTACATACCTAGAGTTATTACTGTAAAACAACAACAAAAACACCACCACCTCATCATGGTATATGTAATTTTTATAAGATTGAGTTATTTCTCATGTGAAAAATGGTTTCAAAAACATTGAAACTAAAATAATTCATTAAAAAAACCCAGGATACTCTTAGATACTTTGCGATTGTTATCTGAAGACTTTTAAGTTATGTGTAGATTTTCCTCTGTCACTTTAATTTATATTTCATTTTATTAACTGAATCAAAACTCATAAGCACACATGACAGGGTTCAGTTGTTATGGACATGCTAGTATTATTGACCCTAGTCAATGCACTTTCACTAAGCCAAGCATTAACTCCAGTGTAGCTCACTATCAGCTCTTACCTCCCCTGGAATCCCTGAAGAAATTCAGCAGCAGTCAGTTCAATTAAGTTAGGTCTTTAATATCTTTCACCTTTTTCATCATTTACTCCTCAAAGATAATGAAATTGAAGTCATGTATTTCAGCTGTGAAGGAAACTCATGAAGACCATCCCATGTCCATGGATTGTGATGACCCAATTGCAATATCCAAGCAAGCTATTGACTAATGCTTTATGTGTTGCTTTGGCTCAGAAACAGTGAGATTTGAAATGTTAGGCTGTGAAATACTAGTCATGGATTTCTATGGGTCAAATGTAACAGTTTGAAAATAACATTGCTAGTGCTGTATTGAAAAGTCCAATAAAACACCTGAAGCTTCTTTGGATAAATAAAAGAGTCCTAAGGCACTGTGGGTTAAGCATGTGTCTGTTAACATCAAGATCAGTAGTTCAAACCCATCAGCTATTCCTTGGGAGGAAGAATTCACAATCTCACATATACTAAGGGGCAGCTCTATTCTGTTTATGGGGTCATTAGGAGTTGAAATTAGTGGGTTTTGATTGGTAGCTAAGTACCTGTTAAGAGCTATACATTTATATTTATTCTAATCTCACCAGGTATACATTTATTTTGAGTCACTCTCAATTTCTACTGAAGGGAGAGAATAATTGGTCCCTTCCACTTCACAATATCCACAGAGTGAACAAGAGCTGTTCTTTGAATAGAAAATTATTTCTTATTGTATAATAAATTTGAAGGTGTGTGATCATTGTTGAAATATGATATGCACATTATAACAAATACTGTCATTATTATTGTAGTGACAATTATAGTACCTTTTGCAGAAGTACTAACTTTTCACAAAGTGAATAATCATCTTGAGAAGGCAAATCTTGACTAAAAGTCAAAATTATACAGTAAATTAATATACTTTTGAAGCTGTACTATTATTGAAAGTGCTGTTATAGCACACTGGACAATCACCTATTTAAAGATTAAACCCTTGAAGTAGTTACTGCATCTTTCTGAAGTCTTTTGTTTATTCCTGGAAAAGTATCATTATCACTATTATCATTGCTTTTCAAATTTGAAATTCATTTAGTAGCATGTAACTATTTTACATACTAGAATTTAGATGTTAAAATTTTAAATTATATACATTCATAACTTAGAATTTACAAATTTAGGGTCTGGGAAGTTGAGGCCGAGGGAAGAGCTCACCGTTTCATTACCAGATTTTCAGGTGAGGTAGCTGAGGTCAGGGATTAGGCTGTGAGACCGGATCTCTCTGCACCCAGTTCTTCCGTCAGTTTTACCACTGAGAGCACAGCTGTGCTCTTCCGTACCACAACCTGTTTTCACAGTACCCGTCCAAGCTTTATCTCCCTTGAAGGTGTGGCACCAACTCCTGGTTTCTACTCCCCCCAACTGTTTTTTGGTGGCTCGACAGTGTGGAGAAGTGGACAGTATACACATGGGTACATCCAATGGACACATATGCAGACTCTAGGATACCCTGGAAGCTGAAAGCCACTTCAGCCTGCTGAGTAGAGTTTAGTTGGTGATAATCCCTAGCCAAGGTCCAGCACCCCCCACTTCATGGCTTTGCAGATAAATAACCCCAGATAGTTGGCATGAGATCCAACACTGGGGGGGCCAGGGGGGAAAACAGGGGAGCTGCTGGAATCTGCAGCACAGAGAATTCCAGTAGGTTGGTATAAATTGTTCCTCTTTTGCTTTGAGAAAGGAAAAACAAACTCCTCACTCCACCAGAGGAAATGGAACCCAAAATTTATGGGTTTCTCAGAGGCTTTCCTGCCCCAGACTAGATCACCTTCTGATAAGAAGCCCCTCTTCCTTGGGGAATTAACTCTATAGCCCATTTACACCCTAGTGCCAAATGTAAGGAGTAGATAGCTCAAAGTGGTGCAGGAATCTACTGTTATAAGCAAAACAACCAATAGACTGCATTCTCCCTACATAATCCACAGGGTTGATAAGGAACTCAGGTAGATTCATTTTGTCACTTCCTTACCCCAAACACCAGTGACCTCTGGAACCTGTTCCTTCCAACAGAGCAACACCACTCTCCTTTAATTTACCAAGTAAAATTGCATCTCCTATAATCTCCAACTCACTGAAAAGTACTATACTTAAGGGAAGGCTTCTTATGGTTAATACCACCACTTAAAAACCTACTCCAGAGCACATAAACCCTGAACATCTTAAACACCCAATAACAATCCCTCCTCATCTACACACAATACATTTTCTAACCTAAAGAGCCAGCCCCTCCCATTTACAAACCACAGAAGATTGTGCTTTACCATCAGCTCACTCAAGATGCCATGCAAGCAATAGCCAACACCAGTAGCTATCATAAAAATTCTAGAAAAAATGAATGTCAATTACTAAAAATGACTCAAACCCAACAGTTTATACAGAAGCATCAGCCCTTGAACTGCCATGAAAGAATACTTGAGAAAATTATTTAGTGCCAAACAGTAAATTAGAGGATCAATCCTGAAAAACTAATGAAAAAATAGATATACTAAAATCTTTACATTGAAAGGAAGTCCAGAGGCTAAGGGATAATATAGCAGAAATAGATAAAAAGATGAGTGATCTCAACAGTAGAATGGAAAAATGAAAAACCCCATTCAGCAATCTCAAAGATTCAGCAATCCTGAGATTCAGCAATCTCAAAAAGAACCAAGCAGAATTCAGCAAAGGAGAGAAACAGTCAAACAAAAAAGTAAAAGAATCTGAAGAAAGCCTAAGGATGATGTGGGATTCTATGAAGCAAAGCAATATTCGAATTATTGGGGCCCCTGAACAAGAAGAAATTAATAGAGCTACATTTAAAATAGTAAGGGAATTCTTGGAAGAAAAATTTCCCAATACTGCAAAGGAGGAGCTGATAACCATTTAGGAAGCAGAGAGAACACCAGTTAGATTAACTCCCCAAAACACATCAAGACATATAGTAGTCAAATTATCCAATTTCAAGGAAAAAGAGAGAATCATAAGGGCAGCTCGATAGAAAAATCAGTCACATATAAAAATAAACAGATAAGAATAAACGCAAACCTCTTTGCAGAGACCATGTAGAAAAGAAGGAACTGGAGCAATGTGTTCCGAAAGTTGAAAAACAGCAACTGCAATCTAAGAATTCTTTATCCAGCAAAGCTTTCGATCAAATTTGAAGAATTTTCTCTAATAAGGAAACATTTAGAGCATTTGTAAACACAAAACGAGCATTATAAAGAATCCTTTCCAGTTCTTTATCAGCAGAACACCAACAACTGCAGCACGACAGGGGTGTCATGTCACCCAGAAAGCAACACTGAAAACAGAACCCCAAACACGATAGATGCAGGGGAGAAATGAAGACAAACATAAAGTCCTCACACACACCACCTTATAAAAGCAGAAAAATAGAAAATATCAAGCACAAACCATACAAGATGTCAGTGACCTACCTACATTTAGATTTAATTACACGGAATAGCTCTGGACTAAATGCAACAATATAAAGACGAAAAGTAACAGACCAGGTTAGACAAGAAGGTCCATCAATCTGCTGCTTTCAAGAGATACATCTCAAACTCAGGATAAGCAAAGAACTCCTCAAGAAGAAAATCAAACTGGGTGGTCTTGCACTAACTGACCTCAAAACAGCCACAGTTGTCAAACAGCCTGGTACTGGAATGAAGGATATAGGGACCAATGAATCGGGACAGAAAACTCAGAAATGAAAACATCCACATACAGATAACTGATTTTTGACAAAGGCCCAAAAGCATTAATTGGGAAACAGATGTCCTCTTCAATAAATGGTGTTGGAAAAGCTGAATATCCATATGCAGAAAAATGAAGAAAAAAAAAGCCCATTTCTTACTCAATTCACAAAAACAAACTTAAGGCGGATCAAAAACCTAGATATAAAAGTCAAAGCTTTCAGGATCATTAGTGAGAAAATGGGAATAAAGCTAGGCGCCTTGGTGCAGGGAATACACAGGCTATCAAATAACAAAGGATAGTGACAATATTATCCGTTTTTTTTTTTTTAGGATAACTATAAGTGACCTCCATGGGGTCTTTAATAATTCTAAATATAGTGTTGTTTAACTAGCTCCTGGTATGGAAGTTTAGTTAACTATTGAGATATGATTGGTACATGAGAAAGCTTTGAAGACTAAGTTACATGTAGTGGTGGGATTAAAACAATTTAAAAACCAATTTGCTTCCTTAATGACCATTTTAAGTATAAGAAAAAGATATACTAAGAGTAGTTTATTATTTCATAGAGTTAATACTTACATTGGCACAATAAAAGAGATACGCAATATCAGGGGGAAAAAAGAAAAAGAAATAACAAAGGAAACACACTTTGTGGAAGATAAAACAGATAAATGGGACCTATTAAAAATAGAGCACTTGCGTTCATCAAAAGACACGATTAAAAGAGTAAAAGGAGAGCCAACAAACTGGGAAAAGATAGTGACAACATAGTAGACAAAGGACCAATTACTAAGATCTACCAGAAATATGCAAGTTTACAACAAGGGGAAAAAATAGCCCTCTGAGAAGTTGGGCAAAGACCTGAACAGATGATTCAGAATGGGTGACACTTGAATGTCTAATAAACACCTGAGGAAATGCTTGTGGTCATTAGCTATATGGGAAATGCAAGTCAAAACAGCCATGAGATACCACCAAACCCATTACTGTAGTCCGATTTTTAAAAACTGAGCACAACAAATGTTGGAAAGGGTGTGGTGAGATAGGAACTCTTATCTACTGCTGGTGGACTTGTAAATTCATACAGCCACTGTGGAAGACAATATGGCAATACCTAAAACAGATGGCAACTGAACTACCGTATGTATGATCCAACAATATCATTAATGGGCATATACCCAAAAGAAATAAGAAACAGATTATGAACAGACGTTTGAGACCCATGTTCATCACAGCACAGTTCACAATAGCAAAAAACTGGAAACAGCCTAAATCCCCATCAATAGAAGAGTGAATAAAAATAACCCACCTCTGGTATACAGTCTGTGTGACCATGAGACGTCTACGGGAAGAGGTATCAGAAGTTTAAATAAAAGCAACCAAATCAATGTGAAGGGGCATGGATGAAGTGGAGACCCAAACCCCACTGTAAGATAATTCTACAGTCCTCTCAGAAGGGCCTCACAGAATGGATGAAAAATCCAGTTTGCAGTATAGCACTGATAAACTACGTAATTATTCTCTAGTTATTTAATATTTCCTCTCCTCACTATTAAGGTTTTTATTTGTTTTACCTCATTAGTCATGTTAGATTTGCCTATGATCATTTGTATATTTAAGACCATTCAGTACATGAAAGCCAAAATAGATAATCCTTCAGAAACAGTAACAGTAGTAATGGTTCTCTTGGGGTATGGGAAGTGGGGTGGTGGAATGGGAGCAATAGGGACTTGATAGCATTGATGACTGGATAACCCCACTTGATGGAATCAAGCAACAGAATTCTATGTGAATGGATATATTGGATCATGTAAGGTACGGCAAAAATAAAAAACAAACTATTTTGGAAAAAATAAGGGTTCATGGAGGGTAGGGTGGGGCATGAGGGGATAAAGGAGAACTGATATCAAGGAGTTCAAGAAGAAAATGTTTGGAAACTGATTCTGGTAGCACTGCTTGATGTGTTGAACTAAGGGTTATTATGATATCTGTAAGAGCATCCAATATAATGATTTTAAACTTTTTTTTAAAAGAAGAAGAAACAGAAAAAAAGAAACTCTGATATATACACACAATGGACTACTACATATCCCTAAAAACAACTATGAAACCTTGAAACACCTGAAGATTGTACAGGTCTGTAAGACATTATGCTGAGGGAAGTTAGTCCATCACAAAGGGGCAAATACTGTATGGATCCACCTCTGTAGGCACAAACAACAGAACTGGCACAAGTTCAAGCTTGCAGGCCATCCAGTCTTCTGCCTGGGAATCAGAGTCAGGTAGAGCTGGATTAAGTGCCAAAGAACCACACGTCATCCAATCCAGGTAAGTTTAGTGTCAGTCACTTGAATAGAGGGCACCTCACAATAGCTGGGATCAAATGGTCAGGTGAGAGGGGTGGGGATGTGTCTGCTGAGTGGTAGCCATATGGATCTGGGGTAAGGTCTACCGGAGAGGGAGGCAGCTCTGTCAGAGGGATGAGACTCATTCATTGGAGGGATAGAGCAGGAGAGGGGAAAGGGAACAGTTAAGTTTGGGGGAAGATAGGGGCATGTCTGTTGAGGGGAGGGAGGGCTAACTTCCAGGTGGATGGAGGAGAGACTGAGAATGCTCTTGAGAACATTAGGTGAGGAGGATATTTAGTGGCACTCAATGAGAGGGCAGAATTGACCTAGGGCATCTGGGGGTATCCTGGGAACCCAGGCCGGTGCTTTAGAACACTGGGACACTGAATCCTGGACCTTCATGGTGCATGTCATGCTCCAGAGGCTGCACAGGTGAGACCCCATATGGGAACTGCACTAGGTGAGCTTGACTCTACCCCAGGTACACTTGTAATGTGAGGACTTAAGTCAGAAATCACTTAAGAAGTATCTGGTGTCTAAAGAAGACAGCTGTACTAAGATTGGTGTACTGTTGGTTGGCAGACAAACAAGGTCTTGCTACATAATACCCTATATGCCACATTATTCCTGAAATCCTGTGAGGGTCATTCTTTTATATTTTGCTTATGCTTGTTTATATTAGGATGTATCTCAGAGGTGCATCACCATTGGGGCTCACCCTCTGGAAGCTGTGTTATGTGTTTATTTGGGGTTTTTTGGTAAATGAAACCCAGAGCCTAGAGGGAAAGATAATATACTAAGGGTTTGGGGGCAGGGGGCTATAGAGGGGTGGGAGAGATAAGAGGGAGATGATGTCAAGAAGTCCAGGAAGGAAAAGTATGTTTGGAGACTGATTATGGATGCAATTGTACAATTATGTTGGAAATGATTGAACTATGGAATGCTATGACATATGTACGAGGGTACAAACAAACAAACAAGCAAACAAACAAACAGAAAAAGCTCCTCTAGGCGGAGATTTCATAGTATGCATTTCGCTCTGAGTTAGTGCACCCAATGGCTTTGTCTGGGAAGGTTCTCTCTGGTCTCAGTGGATTTTTCATGCAAGCAGTTTCAATCAAATCTCATTTTTTTGGTGATGGCTGATTTAAGAGACCAGCATGCAGCTGTGACAGTTTGTTCCTGCTCAGGAAAAATGCCACAGAAACTTGTGATGTTGAACACAGCTTACAAGGACAGCACTATGGGAAAAACTCAAGTGTACGGGTGTTTTTCTTATTTCAAAAAAGGTAAAATGTCAATTGATGGCAAACCTCACTCTGGACATCCATCAACTTTCCAAAAGGATGAAAATGTCAACAAAAATGTTGAATTTGTGCTCAAAAACTGATGATGAGTCATTAAAGAGATGGGAAGTTATAAGGATTATCTTGTAGCTTGGTTCAGTGAATTTTAACAGATTTGGGTCACTGTGAATTTGTGCCTCCAGTTCTGACTAAACAGGAAAAAGAGCATTGAGTGGAAGCATGCCTTGCTTTGAAAGAACAACTCCTAAATGACCTGGAGTTTTTTTCCCAATATGAGGAGAGATAGTGCTATTCTTACAACCCAGAAAGCAAATATCAATCAATCCAGTGGAAGATGCCATCGTCACCTCATCCCAAATAAGCTCATTAAAGGTCAAGATGATGCTCTTTTTTTTAATGGGGAACAGTGAATTTGGAGTTCATTCCACCAGGTCAGCTATTCATCAAGTTTTCTATTTCGTGATTCTGAAAATATTGCATAATAGTGCGAGACAAAAAGACCTGATTTATGACAGATGGGACTGGTTTTGTCACCACAACAATGCACCTGTTCACGCAGCTATCTCAGGACGCCAGTTTTTGGCAAAAACAACATGTCTGTCTTGCCCCATGCACCTTACTCACCTGCCCTCAGTCCATGTAGCTTCTTTTTGTTTCCAAGAATGAAGAGGGACATGAAAGGACCGTGATTTGATGACTGTAGACGAGGTAAAGAAAAAAATGAGGGAGGTGCTGTCAGCCATCCAAACATTTGAGAAATGTTTCCAAGAATGGAATCACAGATTTGACAAATGTGTTAAGTGTAATGGAGAGTACTTTGAAGGTGATAAAGTTGTTTTGTAAAAGAAATTAAATACATAGCTTTGAAAACACACCATTTTTGGTGGGGGTATCCTCTCATATTAATCCCAATTACAGAAATGTTTTTTTAAAAAAAGCATAGATCTAGAAATAGGTTTGGGGCTCACACTAAATCCTAGTTACAACTTAAGAATAATAAGTTCTTACATATACTCACCTTTATGAAATGATCACTGAAGATATGGGTGCTACAGCAAAATGTGGTGAAGAAAGTAGATGGTACCTGGCTATCAATTAGAATAGTTTCTGGAATCTTAAAGGCTTGTATTCAAACAAGCAGCCATCTAAGCAAGGAGTCCACACAGAAGAAGCATACCAGCTTGTGTGATCCACAGATGACAATTATAAAATTCTAACATGAGGAAGAGAAAAGCATCAGAGCTAAATTCTGAACACTGAATTTGTGGAGGGCTACAGGGGATGGTGGGAGTCCAAAACCCAATTGCAGAGTATCTAGTCAGACTGAACCGCTGACAGATCTGCTACAACCATACATAAGAGTCTTGAACAATCTTACTATCAGGCAGAGACCACTTTAATCTTGATTATGCTAGATCAAACTCAATATTGGTCAGTTGACCACCCTATAAATGACCTGAATTTGTTCTAGGTGAAAATTTCTCTTAGTTGTTCCATGACAGACATTTCTTCCCTGGATTTTTGAATGTTGATGGAGGACTTTTCCTTTGTAGGCATTATTTGTATTTTGGTCTTTATACTATTATGATTTTTATCTTTACCACCTCAGTGCGATTTTGCTTTCTATTGTTTTCTGTGGAGTCTCCCAGCTGTGCAGCACAGGAGGAGTGGATACGTAATGATAATAATTGATACAAGGGGGTTTAGGGAATACAGCAGGGCGGGGGTAAGTGATAC
>NW_022111307.1:682844-684544 GCF_000313985.2 Echinops telfairi
CCTCCCTAATGAACCCTTGATAATTTATAAATTATTATTATTTTCATGTCTTACACCGACTGCTGTCTCCACTCATTCATTCTGGGAGGGGGTTATACATTGATCATTGTGATCAGTTCCACTATATATCTCTTGAACTCTTTATAACACACACTCACGAAAGCTATTTCAACCCTGGGATGTTTTCTTTATGAACTTGGAGTTTTCATTTCAGAATGGAGAATCCTTAGCAATATCATGCCTAAACATGAAAGAGAAATAACTGGCTTGGGACAGAGCAAGAATGCAAACCTTGTATCTTCAGGAATCCCACTATGCTATTGTTGGAAAATATTTTTATATGGCTATGATTTACTCAAAGTAATCTTCTCAACAGTTCCAGAGCTTCTAATCAAATCTCCAGACTCAGCACAGTGTTCTTTCTATTGTCCTGATATATAATTAAAATCTCAATATTATATAAGGTAACCCCAAACTCCAAAAGTTACATTAGTGATACCTTTGCTCAGTTTAAAATGAAATGAGAAAGTGAACCCTCTTAGGAAGAAAATAATTGGAATTACAATTCGTTTTGGCAATATGAATCTTGAAGGATGAGTTCTTACCTTCCCTGCAAGTTCATTCTTTGTCATATTGTTACTAATGGAAATACATCATTTATTAAAAATGCCCAACCATGGACTCTAAAAAAAAGAACCTCTAGTGATTGTTCAAGGAATATGATTGTGTTATCTGGCATTAAAAATACATATATATATGTATCCATTATAATATTTACATTTATATAATTAGTCACAGTATTGGTACAAAGTGAGATCTCTAGTTCAGTGCAGTCATTATTACCAATCAGTAAAGAATGAGCTTAAATGCCATGGATAAGCTGGAAAAACATTTTTTTTACAAGCATACTAAGGGAGCCCTAATCTCAATTCATCAACAATTACAGAACACTTTTAGCAGGAAACAGAGACTGTGTAGAGTTGCAATTTATAGACCTTATTCTTAAATAATTTACAATGAGGTTAAAAATGTCACATAAGAATATTCGACCCAGTAAGTTATAATCTGAGTAACTGGATGGTGCAAACGGTTATCATGCTTGGCTGCTAAACTGATTGCATTGATTGACATCACCACTACCACCACCACAACCCCACCCCCCGGGGGACAAACAACAGAAACCATGAGGGGAGAAAGAGAGCAGTTGGTGTAAGATATGAAAATAATAATAGTTTAAAATTTATCAAGAGGTCATGATTGTGAGGGGGTGGGTAAGGAGGGAAAAAGAGGAGCTGATACCAAGGCCTCAAATAGACAGTAAATGTTTAGAAAATAATGATTGCACAATATGTACAAATATGCTTGATACAATTGATGAATGGAATGTTATAAGAGCTGTAAGAGCCCCTAATAAAATGATCTTTTAATAATAATAAAAAAGAGTGTTCCAAGTAGAGGCAAAGGTCCTGAATAACAGCAACATGTGTGCGTGAGTGTCTGAAACACAGTTATGAGGACACACAATTGATGATTTTGGACAAGGAGGGGTTCATACTGGGAAGAAATGTGAACTTCATCTGAAATGTGATGAGACATCAGAGGAGAGATTTAGCAGAATGTGGACACTGTGCCTTTATTCACATCTTAAAATATTAACTTGTTTTGTTTTCCATGTTGGGGTTTATCTGAGATGTATTTTG
>NW_022111307.1:685216-686826 GCF_000313985.2 Echinops telfairi
GCCCTACAGAAGACTCAGTTGTCTGCTTCCTTGATTTGCACCCAGTAGCCCTCATGAGTTGAAGGACTGCCAGTGTATGAACTGTCTCACAGAAGTAAGTTGAACTGAGCCATCTGTATTGCTCTGTGGACTAATTAGCTGTTTATTTCTTCATGTTGTCAATATCTATATATCTATATCTATATATATCATAAGCATCCTGGTTTTATTTCTCTAGAGAATGCTGTCTAACACAGTTGGTCCCAGGAGTGGTTCTAGAGAAACAAGATCATAAATATGGCCTTCTCAAATTGGCTCTCCAGCCTGATTACGCTTAATGGCACTGATAATGCTATCTTTACCCCTAATAGCAAGGATAAGTCTGCCACTCTTAATAATCCATGGTGTGAAGTAGCAAAGCTAATATCCACAGTATCACTACCAGTAGATGAAGTGCTGGTGAGAGGAGAGGCTCTGGGTGATCGTGTGTTTGATATTTTCCAGCAGTTTTGTCAGGATGACAAGTATAGGCAAGCTGGTTGGCTGGTCCTCCTTACAATAGAAAATGTAATCAAGAAAAGGGATAATCTCTGAACCTCAGACGCACGTCTCAAGTACCAAATAACAGAACTAAAAACTTCTGTATGTGCTACAAAGGAGCACGCTCTCTCCTCTAGTAATAGAGCTGACATTACTGAAAACCAAATCCAGAGTCTCATCATACAAGTAACTGAATTACAATGTCAGCTGAATTGCAGGTTTAGAACAGTGTCTGATATTAGAGTAAGCACATTAATAGGAAAGAATTTGGACCCTGAAACATGGGATGGGAACATATGGACTGATGATCCAAAACAGGAGGATATTGAGCCTCTAGAAATGATTGAGCCATCCCAGTAAATAGATCCACCCCACCCCCCAGCAGAGGGGACTAATCCACTATCATTAAAACAACCCACACCTGAGCAGATTAACCAAACTGTTCAAGCTGAAACACCAGCTGGGGCTGCATCTGTAGCATTGCTTGGGGGAGATGCCTTACAGGATATTGCTGAGAGCACCCAGAAAACATGCTTACCATCCATTATTTCCTAAAGGTGAGGTTGAGATGATTACTCAGGAAGAAGTGCGCTATACTCACAAAGATCTGCTCTGGTTTTCTAATACGTACAAATGAAAGCCTGGGGAATATCCCTGGGAATGGTTACTAATGATGTGGGATATTGGTGCAAGGAAAGTAACATTAGACCAGTCTGAGTTTCTCGATATGTGGCCCCGAAGCAAATTCTTCCTTCAATGTCTCAGCAAGAGAGATTAAGAGAGGATCTACTTGTTTATTTGATTGGTTCCTAGATTAGACCAACTTGAGATACCTGATCTACCTTGGTACACTGTAGAAGAAGGCAACCAAAAGCATAGAGAAATTGTTGGAATGGATCTATCAGGATACTCCCATAGACCCCAAAAGAGAGTGTCCTGAGGACATATCCTTCACCACAACCATAAGGAACAAGTTTGTGAAGTGGGCCCAGCATCTCTGAAGACTCTTGTGATTGCCGTTTTATGTACACCAGGATTAACAGTAGGAACTTCCCTAAGTGAACTCTGACATTTGACCACAATGAGGCTGA
>NW_022111307.1:691083-693224 GCF_000313985.2 Echinops telfairi
CCATGTCACTAGAGTAGATGGGCATGAAACCAGATAACCATCTGACAGCTGAGGTCAGACAAAAGAAAATAAACCATGGATTTATAGTGTTCTAATGGATTTCCTTTCTTGTTTTATGATTTAAACTTGAGTCTAATTCATTCAGAGATTCTTAAAGCCACAATTAAAAAATCACAGTCTCTGCTTTTGAAGCCTGTGCAAATGGATTGATTATTTTAATGCAATTTACCGGCAGAAAATAAAAAAAGGAGGTTAGACATCCTACCAGGAAGACAGATTAGACTCCAACTCTTTTCATACAAAGACCTCCTCATGTCTGTTCCATGTTCCATCAGCACTTACCCAACTAACAATTGAACTGGAGAAAAACTATTGTTTCCAATTTAGGGAGTTGTGCTATTTCCAACGAACCACTTGAATTTATCTTAACTAGATGCTTATATGTATGGAAAAATCAAGTATAGCTTTTTCAGATATGATAGGCATTTTCCAACCAGTTCATTAGCTAATAATAGTTTAGCAGTTGGAGATTTTGTCAACATAGTTTGACAGCAGATTGAGCTTGGCTGAGATGTTGAGTTTTATGTAACATGCTCTTGTGGATTAAATAAAAACAAATATTAATCTTCTGGATTAATTTAACCAGGATTATGTATAGCTGCAACAAGAGATTAAAACATGAAAGTTATGCAGAACTGGCAAGTTTCATGCTGTTAAGTGTAAAGTCTGGATGATTTGGAGCTGACTTGATGGCAACTTATAGCAACATGAATTCAAACGTAAACCCAAATCTCCCTTCATCCTATGGCAGAAATTAAAAGGAGAAAGATTTTTGAAAGGGATGAATCAAAAGACTTTACTCAGGCACAGAAGTCTGACATGTATCCCAAAACGATACATTAAAAGAGGAACTGGTCACGCTTTTTAACTGGCAGCTCTTAATAATATGACCTATAGTGAAGGGTTGGAATGTTTTTTTCAACCCAATATTGCATTTTGCCCTGTGGAGATCTCAGTTCTTTTTATCCCCTTCCTAGCCCATAGTTTTCATTTGCTTGGTGAAATTTTGATATAATTAATTCAGGAATGTTTATTGTATTTTATAGCAAAGGGATTTGGATGACCAAACTTTACTAAAAATAAATAAATAAATAAAAGTGCATTAGATCTCCCAAATAACATTACCACCACAAAACTGGATTTACCTAATGGAAGGGAGATAAATAAACGTAATATCAAATAAATGACTTTTTTGTAATTCTTTATGAATTCTGGCAAAAAATGATCATCAATCTATATAGCATGCTAAGGTTCCTTAATATGAATCTTGCTTGTGCCCCTGTAATTCCTCCACCTCAACTAACTATTAGGTTATTTATTCATCTGAATAGGACTAATATAAACCCATTAAAATACCTTCACAGAGGAAAACATGGTTGTTATAACTTTTGAGCAATATCAAAGGTGAAACTACAGGGATCATCATGTTGATTCTGACTCATGAATACTCATGTGTATCAGAGCAGAACTATGTTCCACAGGCGTTCAATGGCTAGTTCTCAGGAGATTACCAGGCCTTTCCCCTAAGGAACCCCATTTTGTGAATTTGAACCTATAAACCTTGTTAGGAACTGATATTTCAAATGACTTAATATTTTTAGATACATTTTAAAGAAAATAAGAAGTTTGATTCAACTATTTAAAATTATATATTATACATTAAAGGGATAGTTCTACTTTGTCCTGTAGGGGTCTATGAATCAGCATCAACTTGACGGTAGTGAGTTTGAGTGGAGAACCCTGTAGCTAAGAGTCTAGGTGGTATAGTGGGTTATGTGTTGGACTTTAAACCACAAGGACAAAACCACCAGATACTCCCAGGGAGAATGATGAAGTCTTCTATTCCCCCAAGAGTTACTATCTCAGAAACCCACAGGGGAAGTTCAAGTCTATTTCACAGTCTCACTGTGAGTCAGAAAAAACTTGATGGAAGTGAGTTTGGAGAGTAAATATATGGCATTAAAAAATAGCTTATTTTGGTGTTCTATACTTTAATATTGGTATTTGACCATCAAAAGTATTTAGTTACTTAGTTTCATTGTGTGAATAAATTAAGACACCACCAACCACTCACTCACTCA
>NW_022111307.1:693696-695537 GCF_000313985.2 Echinops telfairi
ACTCACTCACTCACTCACTCAGTTCATTCACTCGCTCACTCACTCACTCACACTATCGAGTCTATGCCACTAATAGTGACCCTATAGGGCAGGGTAGAAAACTGCCCCGTGAGTTTCTGAGAATGTAATGCTTTACTGGAGTAGAAAGCCTCATCTTTCTCCCATGGATTGACAGTTCATTGTAGTAGAAAGCCTCATCTTTCTCCCATGAATTGGCTATTCATTTGCAGTAGAAAGTCTCATTTTTCTCCAATGGAATGAACAGCTGATCTTGCAAATCATAGCCCAATGCATTATCACTATTCCACTGGGACTCCGCTTCCATAAATCACAAGAGCTTTATAATTTCAAATCCAGCTGTTAAGTATTGTCTGCCCAGTATTATGGTAGCCCTTGGGTACCAGTAGCACAAAATCAATCCAAAAGTTAGTATAACCCCATTTTAAATAAAACCTGCTTTGTAGTCTAAATCATAAAGCATAGCTGATCCAGTTTACCCTTTCCAGCCACTGAATATGATAGAATCTCTAGTTAATCTCTGTCTTTAGAGCACTTCCAACCTGTAAGGTGAGGAAATTGGAGTAAATAATGAGAGCAATCATACCACTCCAACTTATACATAGGTTGGGTCAAAGAAGTGTAAGGCGACAAATAATATTATTGTGACAGGTGGGCCAAGCGTCCAGCAAACACTTCAAGATAAGTGAAACATCATGCTTGATCCACCCTGAGAGGAGGAGAGCAAACACCGGAGCCCATGGTTGGCTTCTCAAGCATGACCGATTAGTATTTCAGAGGCGTGTTGTCTTTGTGGTGGCACAGTACAAAAGAACACAAGCTCCAGTAGCAACACTACTTCCTTTCTCTACTCCTCCTTAGCAAAGCTGAAAAAGGCTAAGATGATGGTATTGGGAAAGACATTGTTAGTATTCATTTATATATTTGTTCAGTAGGATGTTTCATCAGAAAAACAAAATGTGTTGCTGAGATAACATCATAAAATGATATACCTTACTGTCCTAACTTAATAATCCTATTTAAAATTATAAACCTTTACTGAACATTTACTCTGCACGTGGCATGTGTTAATGATGTTATATAAATTCACTGGCTTCATTCTAAGAACAATTCTTTAAGACATTTATGAGGAAAATAAGAATTGGAGATGGTAAGTGACTAGTCCTAGGTTATATAACTACTCAGTAAGTATTGAAAATGCTTCCCTTTTCAAAAGTATTATTTTACTCGTCTCTCAACTGGTCATTGTGTCCAGTTTGTTTTTTTTAATTCTTGTCTTTCCCTTAAACACACTCAAACACTTTCAGACCAGAACTGTTCTCCTTTCATTGTCACCAGAAAGATCACATTCAATCCGATATGGCTATTCCCTAATTATTATTTTGAAAATATGTCTAGTGACCCACATTTCCACTATCCTATTTTAAAACATCAATAGCTCTTGAGTAAAGGGTCTCTGGATGGTGCAGATAGTTAATAGTTGCTTGGCTGCTAACCAAAAGATTGGAGGTTTAAGTCTACCCAGAAGACATTTCCAATAATCTAAAATCACTGGAAAATTAGACAATGAAAATTCTATGCAGCACAGTTCTGTGCAGGAACTCAGCAGTAACTGGTGACTCTTGGGAGGAAGTCTCCAGTTGGCATTTAAACTCTTCACAATATAGTCTCAATCTAATTTCTTTCCTTTTCGTGTTAGATGCCCTTAACCAGGCCTCTCAACCCCAGCTTATCTTTGGAAGTTCCTAACCTCAGTTCTGCTCACCTTGCTTAAATTCAGAATACTCTTCACCCAGTTTTATAACTAACATTCCAGTGCATTT
>NW_022111307.1:695938-703228 GCF_000313985.2 Echinops telfairi
TTATCTTTTACCTTGATTCAATTTGTTAAAAACACTGACAAATCACTGAAACCATTTCTAGTGTACACTGGTATACTAATATTTTCCTATATGCTCCACACAGTTTATTGATGGACGCAATTTCATTAACTGATTAAACATACTTTCATAGCATATGTGGACATGTGAAGCATTTTCATATGAAGAAAAGTTGAGATATTTTGTACATCATTTTATAACAGTAGACATGAAAGCCCTTTCAAGTTGCTAAAATGCTTCATAGCTATAAAGAATCATCATTTGTAATGGTGCATAAGGACTACCTACTATAGATCCACTAACCTTTGTGGTTAATGTCATAACCTCATGTGCTTTCCAGTGAGCGGACCCTTTCAAAAGTCCCTATAAAAACAAGAATCCAGTTTGTGCTGTTTTTCTTAAATTATTAAAAGGATTGTTTGCTTAGTTTTGTTTTTAATGATGATGTTTTCCAGAAAGGTTTAATTAATATATCAGTGGCAGTCAATATCTAGTTGGTATAAAGTTTTTAAATTGGTGTGGGGTTTTTTTGTTTGTTTCTTTTTTACATTTTCCTGAATTGCTCTCTAGAGTCTTATTTAAAATGCAATAAATCTAGATCCTTTCATGATTCTCCTTGATGACGGTTGCCCATGGTACTAATGGGGGGCGGGGGATGGAAGTTCTTAACATATTAGAATGAGAAATCTTTAGCATGTAGCTGCCCATAAACTGTCAATCACTGAATTAGAATTTAAACCATTCTCTAGTGTCTTTATTTAGGTTTTTGTTTCAGCATTATAGTTGAGAAAATAATGCTCTTCTCAACCACTATTTTTTTTATTAAAACATCATTTTATTGGGGACTCTTACAACTCGTTACAATTCATACATCGATTGCATCAGGCATGTTTGTACATATGTTACCTTCATTCTTTTCAAGACATTTACTTTCTATTAAGCCCTTGGTATCAGCTCCTCTTTCTCCTCTCTCCCTTCTCCCCCACCCTCCTCATACCCCTTTGATAGATCATTGATATTATTGTTTTCATATCTTACACTGACTGCTGTCTCCACCCCCCATGTTATCTATTGTTCTTCCCCCTGAAGAGGGGTGTATGGTTATGTGTTGATCATTGTGATCAGTTCCCCCTTCCTCCCTTCCTCTCCCCCTGTTCTCCACACTCTTCTGGTATTGCTATTCCCACTCATGTTTCTGGATTCCATGTGTCGTGAGCCCCCTGTGTACATGCTATGGTCTAGTCTGAATGGAGAAGCAGCACTGAGTTCATGCTAGTGGAGGGTGAGAAAGCCTCAAGGAACCAGAGGAATATTGAGTATTTCATCAGGGCTATACTGCGCCCTGGTTCACACATTCCTTCCCCTATGTTGGGGGATTGTTCCATTGTCTACAGATGGGCTTTGGGTCTCTACTCTCCCCCACCCCTCATTTTCAACAACATGTTTTTGTTTGTTTGTAATGTGTCTTCTGATGCCTATTACCCAGTCCTGATGACTTCTCATGATCGCACTGGCGGTGTGCTTCTTCCATGTGGGCTTATTGCCTTCTGCTGAATGGCTGCTTGTTTAACTTCAAGCCTTTAAGACCCCAGATGCTATATCTTTTTATAGTCGGGCACCATCTGCCTTCCTTACCACATTTGCTTATGCGCCCATTTTGTCTTCAGCGAATGTGTCGGGAGTCAACCACTATTTTAATATTGGTTCTTTTTCAAGTTGGAGTCTGCCTCCACACGTACTAACTGAAAACTGTAGATACAGAGAGTTGTTTTTTTTTCTTCTCAGGGTTTTGCAGAATGCTCCTTTTGCAAGTTCCTTTCACTTTGCCCATTCAGCACACATCCAGTTAACATGTTTTCTTTTTCTTTCTGCTTTTTCCTTCTTGCTACCTGTTGTTTGTCTAGACCACTACTTATTTCACAGCAGCTGGCAAGTAGTCAGGAAACAAAGGTTCATTTTAATATTGGATTAAAATCAAAACAAAAAAAATTGTTATGAAAGGAAATCTGTGTCTACACATAGAAGTTCATTTGATCAAAAAACAGAAATAAATGTATGTGCATTATCTTGTATTTTTGTAGTATATTGTGTTTTTGACCATAATTGAATACCATTCTAAATGTAAATTTTAAGACGGAGGACTATAGGATATTAAAGTAGAGAGACTCATGGGAATTTTTCCGTCCAATTCTGTACTGCAGAGATGAAGGAAATAAAGTTCACAGAAACAATTTGATTTGATTAAACCAGGTTGCAGAGACCAAGTCTCCTGATGACTCCCCACTTCAACTCACTGTCTCATATAAACGACTAGGTGTTTGAACTCCTCACTTGATAATTTACTTTGGCAATTGTGGTTGAAATAAAAAGGTACAAACACACACCATTTAAAAACATGGCTTTTCAGATACTTGAGATTAATTTTTTGATAACCTAACTAGTGCACACTAGTTGTAGAAAATATGAAACATAAGAAAAATAAGTGATTCAGATAGTGTGTATGTCACAGCACACCTCCTAAGAAACCTTCTGAAAGAAGAGTATGAAGTAGTCATAACTTGGTATAAGTGGGAAGATGGGAAGAGAATTTTATGTATATTAGGCTGGGTTCTCTAGAGAAGCAAAATCAGTAATGTTTGCATGGATATGGAAAGAGATTTGTATCAAGAAATGGCTCAAGCCATTGTGCAAGTGGGTCACTCCAGTCTGGTTCAAATCCATGGGTCAGATGTAAGGTTTTTCCTGACTCCTATAGGTGCAAGGACTGACAAACAGGAAACAAGAAGATGAAGCAGAAAGACCACAGCATGGTGGATGCCAAATTGAATGTCTCTGAGACCTATCAGATCTGTCTAATGAATCCCAGGCTGGCACTTTGCTGATGTCAGTCGGCTGATTCAGCAGGCAATATAACAGTAGGTTGATTAACAGGATGCACAGTCCAAAGTCAGCAGCAGAAGTGAGCTAGCATCCACACACTGTTAATTTATATAAAGAGGAGGCCATATCCTGAATGAAACCGCCCTCAATCATATCAAGACAGTGACCCAATAGAAATGCCTATTTTCCTTATGTCATCGGGAGAGATCAGTCCCTGAAAGAGAACATCATGTTTGGTAAAGGAGAATGGGAGACAAAAAGAGAAAGATCCTTAAAGAGATAGATCGGCACAGTGGCTGCTACAGTGGGCTCAACCATAAAAACAAGTGTGAGGATGCCAAGTGTCATGAGGTGTTTGATTCTGTTGTAGATAGCGTCACTATGAACCAATTAGGTAACTTGACACATAACAACAAACTACAACATTCTTCCCCAAACTGCCTGACGACTCCACAGAAGATTCCATCATGGAGTTGACTGTTAGGTTTCTGGAGTGGGTTACACCTCGGTTCTTTGTTTCGCACACTGAAAGAATTCACACTGAAGCACGTTGTGTGATCCATGTGGGTTTTTATGACGGACAAGAAAAATTTCAGGTTTTACAGTCTCAAAGGGGTGCAGAACTGAGCATAAGCAACCAGTTCATGCGGTTGTGGAAAAGAGCACCCACACGGTGGAATTTGGAAAATCCCAGGGACCAAGAGGTCAAGGGAGCAAGGGGAAAGAAGGCAAGAGGGCAAGAAAGCATGCCAGAGCATGCTCCCTGCCTTTATTCTAGCCCATCCATGGCTGGGGGAAGGCATGGTTGATGATATTGGTTGCCCTCATTGGCTAAGTTAAGCCCACCTGGGTGATGTCATGAGCCTAGGCCTAGTTTTGGCGCCCAGGGGTACCTCCCACCTGGCTCAGGGGATTGAGTATGAGCATGCTCAATTTGGGGTCTTCATAGGTGTTCAGTGGTTGTCTGATTTTTTTCTCTAACTTCCTTCATGGGAGCCTTTGCAGGCATGGGAGGAACAACCCCCTGTCCCTAAGCCAGCTACTTAACATTGAGCACATTATGTTAGATATTATCATGGGAGAATCCTGGCTGCCCCAGTTGAAATAAAACTTAACTATCACAATATCCAATAGTCTTAAAATTGGTCACTGTTTAGCACTCTGTTTCTTCACTTTGTGGGCTGGGAAGCCCTGTACTCTCTTGTGCGCTTAGTTCAGTTTCTGTTGTTGCTTCTCTTTTACTTTCCTGCTCTTTCTCTGGTGTCACAGCTCTCTGTATCCCGGATAGAGGAGGTTGAGTGCAGTGAGTGTAGGGTTCAAAGTTTGCACTCTAATCCTAGTTCTTTTCTCTAGATATTAATAACATTCTCCCATTTTACTTCTGAGATGGCTCATTTTAAATACAGAGAGATGGCAAATTGACCAGTTCCCTTCATTAGGGTTTTATATATCCTATTTGCATAGTTCCACACCATATGGTTTCCATATATCTTATTCGCATTATTAGTAAGCTATTCAATCCCCTTAAATATCCGCAAACACCTTTACAGTCGTACCCATGTACTTGGTAAATGCAACACAAAAAATATGGCCAGAAGAACCTTATGAAATAAAGTCAGCACACCACAGAAATCTTGATGAAGTTAGAAAACTTCTCAAACTGCATTACCACGGGATAAAAGTAGAACTTCCCACATTACAGTTTGCTCTGAGAACTAATCAAGCCAAAAAGACATAGTAAATTGGGTGAGTGTTACAGCCTTACAGGGGTCTCAGATTTCCAGTCCAATCTACCCTCTTAATATGCTTCTGAAACACAACTTTGAAAACTCAATGGGACAGTTATGCTTTGCATATGTGGGGTTGCCATGAGGCAAAATTGACGCAATTAACAACTGTGAAGCATGAGCAAGTAACTACAAGGGATGGGCAGATGCCTGAAGGAAAACTCTTAACATTAGAGAGAGAAAAAATAAACGAAGAATAAGGAGGGACCAGGGAGACCCTATTGGAAGAAAATAAAACTTTCATAATATCTGTATAAGTCCTGGTTAACTGGAGAAACAAATATATAGACACTCATGTGTGTATAGGAAAGAACTTTGTATACAAGAGCAATTGAATATTGAGAAAACATCCCAGCCTAGTCCAGATCAAGTCCATAAGTCCGATATTAGGCCATATGTCTGATACCAGTCTATAAAGTTTTCTTCAGACTCACAAAACACATGCAATATTGCCGAAGGCAGGAAGATCATAGGCCAGTGGGTGGGAAGTCTTGTGGATCAAGTGGCATTATAAGCATCTCAGCACTGGCAGGGATCTCCATGTGGCTTCTCTAGCTCCGAGGCTCTGGCTGTCATCAGCCTATCTCCAGGTGGCTTGTAAATTGCAATGTCTCCCTGGGAATGAGTGTGTAAAGAGCTATTTATCTCATTACTGCCTCCAAATGAGGTTACTGAGCTGCTACTTGATTGATAGCGCCATCCCTTTACTATTAATCCTTTCAAATTGACATCAGATTATGTAACTACCACAATATCTATAATGGAAAACTTCAAAGATAAAAAAAAATATTTCAGTCATGAAATGAGAAGCAAGATCTACATAAAGTAACATTTAGAAAACAAAAAGAATTATCATAAATTTCAACATGTAATTGCAGAAATGAGAAAGCTCAATAGAATGGTTAAAGAGACAAATCCAGGAGTGACAAAGAATGCAGAAAACAACCATAAGAAAAGGAAAGATGAGAGGGGAAATTCCAAATGTTTGAAATTAGAAAATGAGTTCAAGAGATCCAATATATAAGGGAGAAAAGTTCCAGAAAGAATTATAGGAGAGAAAAGAGGATACATTTATTTGTAGTTTGTTTACTGAAGCTTTTACAAAAATTAAATTACAAATTCAAAATGGATATAAGAATGCCCAAATGAAGGAAATACAAGAATTCAGGGTATAAGGAGAAAACCCTATAGGCTTCCAGAGAAGGCAGAATAAAACTAGATAATATATATTATTGGGATTTAGAATGACTTTGAACTTTTCAACAAGCAATTGTAGGAATAAAAGATAAAACTTGAATAATGTCTTCAAAATGACTAGTGATAACTTGAATGTTTTGGAATTTTAACCCAGTAAAAATGACAAATATGAAGATAAAAAATTTACTCCACTGAAAATTTCCAATGGACTATTTTCTGAGAACTTCTAGAAATTGTCCTTCACATAAGTCTGAGCACTGGTTACAGGTAAGGGGTGTCTCCAGGATCGTGGTGAAGGGAAATCCCAGTATAGAAACTGTAGGAGGAAAAAATTAAGAAAAACTCAGATTAAAAAATGTGACTTAAGAAATAGGTCCACGAAAGACCGCCTTCATGAAGACACTTTCAGCAGCTTTTACTCTGATAACCCTGGATGAGTCCCCCTACCCCACCCCACTCCCACCCTCCGACATGGCTGGGATTCTTTTTAACCTGATCACGTGCGAATAAAGGCATTACTTTCCCTTCTGTGTGCTATGGTCAATTGTACAAAACCACAGAATCCAACACCACAGACATTTTCTCCTTTTATCTGCTCTGCTCCTGAAGGCAGAAGACTGATCACAGTGGCCTTACAATCAAACAGACAAATAAACAAAAATTATATTATCCTGCTCCCCAACCATATCTGTGCCACATATCCAGTATCTGACTTGTTTTACAGATTTATACATATCTAATAATGCTCATTCACTGCCTTTCACACCGCAGTCTTCAAAAGTAGGTCTTGAAACTTCAAAGGGAATCAGAAAACTAGACTATGAACAGTTCTTTTAAATATATTCTGAATGTGGCTCCTTTCTTACAAGGCTGTTTATGCTTTCTACTCAGTTTCTATACATATATGAGTTCATATTTATCTGTAAATCATTTTGAAACAAAAACTTACTTGAGGAACATTATGAGATACGAAAGTCCATGCCTAATGTCTAATACAAAGATAAGTAAAAAAGAAAAAGAAAATATTGTTACTAGGATTCTTGTTCATACATGCATGAGTTTATTACAAACAAATTGTGTTCAGACATGTCTCTGTGATCAGTGGATGGCTGCAGATAAGTTCTCTTATTAATATACTTAGCTTCATTAGTATGACAAGAAAAAAAACAGATCTAGTCCAAAAGTGGCTTTGGACCACTTCAGTTTAAGGCAGAGAGGTCAGCACAAAAAAGTTAGAAGGATCAGGGTTTTTTTGTTGTTTGTTTTCCAATTTTAAAGGTATAAACTTTATGGATCTCAAAGGGTGTGCTAGTCTGAGTAGACTAGAGAAACAAATTCATTTACACTCATATGTATATAAGAAAGAGCTTTATATATAAAAGCAATAGATTATTGAGAAAATATCCCA
>NW_022111307.1:703328-704772 GCF_000313985.2 Echinops telfairi
AGTGAGCGTTGTATAGTAAACTGTATTTAGGTCCCACTTAGTAGAAGCTCCTGTTTTACTACTGGAAAAGACATAACACATGGAGCAGTTGTACTTGAATAAATCCAAAGATTGCTTATTTCTTTGTTATTGCTTCAACAAGATGCTAGAAAAATCTTAGCCATAGTTTAATAACATATTAGATGAATTGTTTTCCTATTTTTGCCAGGGTTATTTGTAAGTAAGCAGAAGTAATAGAAGAGTTTTTGAAACATTAATTGCTCTGGTAGTGTGGAGTTTATACATTGGGTTACTAACTGCAAGGTCCACAGTTGCAAATCACCAGTCTCTCCCAGGAAGAAAGACAGGCCTTCTACTCCTGTAAAGATGCACAGTCTTGGAAATGCACATGGGGCAGTTCTACCCTGCCCTTTAAGGTCACCATGAGTCAGAATTGACTCGATGGCAGTGAGTTTGAGTTTGCTTTTGATATGTTATCTATTGTAAGTGTTACACATGGGGCGGGGGGTGGACCACGTCTAGAATTTTAAGATGGGAAGTGAGTGTTGTGCTAAGGATGTTTTTCCCCATCACCACAACGTACCTGTTCATCTTTCAAAGGCAGAGAGTGCTGTCCTATGAGAATTTCATTAGCAGTCCTTTACTTATCTACCCTTCAGCCGTAGTCTTGGACCTTTGGATTTCTTTTTATTCTCCAAACTCAAAACTCCATTTAAAAGGAACACATTGGAGTCCCCTGATGATGCCAAAACTGCTGTTCTGCTGTGGTATAAATCTAAGATCACTGAATTCCTTGGGGAAGTGTTAACTAGATGGGAAAGCCACCTTCAGAAACGTTGGATGATATGTGGAGAAACAGTAGGTTCACATTTAATATTTTTGTTGAATAAAAGTGCTATGATTTTGTAGCAGGAATTTTTACTTACTATCTTAGAAAGTTGAGTATAAATTTATAAATGTATTACAGTTACAATTAGTATAAATTAATGCAGTACTTCGCCTCCAAGATATTAGTTATTTTTTAAAAACACCATTTGGGTGCAAAACCTTTTAAATAGTCATCAGATAGTTTGATTATGTAGTAAAGGTTTAGCTAGTATATGAATCCAAATTGCCCTTTCCCTATCACTGGAGAAACTAGAAAAATTCAAAGAAGATGTAAAGGTGCTGGTGCGCCTTGGGTTGCATGTGCTTTCTCCCAACTCTACATAATCTTGTCTCTCAAGCTGCCAACCCTTCTTCCCAGACACCATCAGGGGCTAAGCTGCAGACCCACAGAACTTGCAGCTACACAAAGGCAATAGCTTCATTCCAAGTGACGATTTTCACAATATATTCCTATGGGATCTACTTTTTATGGTCCTATCTAACATTAGAAATGTTTAACTTGTTGAATTTCCATAAAAGTGTTGGTTTAAACACTCACACCAGTGCCTAAAGCTAA
>NW_022111307.1:705675-706660 GCF_000313985.2 Echinops telfairi
TAATAATATGCACACAAAAATAAGGCATAGCAAGACAAAGTGACAAAAGAGAACACACAATGACAACAACAAATAAAAGAGCATATTTTCTTATTGTGAGCATAATTATCTTTCTTAGTAAGCTTCATCTACCAAAATGAATTATTCATCCCTTAAAATTGGGTTAAAGACAATAGTAGTATTTTTATTAAAAAACATATGGACCATTTAATAAGAGTGAAATAACTAGTTGTCATTCTACAACAAACGAACTCACTGCTATCAAGTTGATTCTGACTCATAGTGACTGCATAGGATAGAGTAGTCCTAGCTCTGTGGGTTTCTAAGGCTGTAACGATTTATGGGCGTGCAAAGCCTCATCTCTCTCCCATGGAGCAGCTGATGGTTTCAAACTGTGAACCAACTTGTAACCTACTGCACTGCCAGGGCTTCTTCCTTACTAAATTGTCATTAGTGAGCGTTGTATAGTAAACTGTATTTAGGTCCCATTATATGGGGTTGACAGTTACAATTGGACATAATCTTCTTGTAATTACAGTGTTCACACTATACATGACCCATTCCCATTCTCAGGAAACATGGTCTAATACTTCATATTTGAACAGAGTATACATTCTGCTAGAATTTGTATGTTTCCACTCCACCATATAAAGAGCTTGGAAGCTGTTGTTTCTGTTTTCACAAGAAATAAAAACAAAACAAATATCTAACTACCAGAAAACTAATGAAAACATATTTCATTTGAGATCTGTCAAAAATTGAGGTCACAGGAAGAGCAGCTGTCTCAAAAGTTGCAGGAAAAGGCAATAACAACATACCTGAAACAGAAGACCATCACTAGAGGAGACGCTGATAGAAACACCAAAGCTCTAATTGGTACAATGTTGGAGACTCGGTATGGATACTCTTGAGAGATAAAAATTCTAGTGCCCCTGACATTTTCTTGAATTTTGCCACCAGGAGCCCACCAGGTTCACACTATAAA
>NW_022111307.1:708238-709964 GCF_000313985.2 Echinops telfairi
CTGACTGCTCTAATATTTGATATTCATCAGTAATTGTTTCAAGTCCTTCTGATGGTGCTGTCAGATAACCATTGCTAACCACAAAGTTGCAGCCTCAAATCGACCGGTTGTGGGTTGAGAGAAATATGAGGCTGTCCACTCTCACAAAGGTTTAAAGTCCCTTGGAAACTCCACATAGTGTCACTATACATGGGAATTGACTCAATAGTAGTGTGTTTGGAAGGTTGTTAATATGTCTTTATCCAATTCTGATGCCCACTCTTCTTCATTTATTCAAGTTTTTCATATTCTTTGGTCATCAAGTTGAATAAAAATATCATGAAATAAATATGGGACACACCTTTCTCTGTTTGAAAAAGTAAATATCTTTCTTATATTCTCTACTTTCAATCAAGATTCATCTAACTCAGCAATTATCTCTCATTCCCATCCTCTTCAGACTCTTGCTTGCATTTATTTTGTTGTTGTTATTGTTATAGCACATGTTGTATATTTCAAATGGATAAAAATAGTATCACATACAGTATCTTAAGATAACTTACCCTTAAAGAGGAGCTTCCTTTCTTTTGAGGTATACAAGATATATCTAACAAATGTACTACTGTATAAAATAAAGAAAATCGAAAGCGGGGTAGGGGGAGGGCCTGGTTTTTTTCTCGGTAATTAATTAATCACTGTCCTTTGGGTGGTTGAGGGAGTTTCCTATTTTCTTAATTTTTTTCTCAGCTATTTTTTTTAAATCATTTTATTGGGAGCTTTTCCAAATATTATAACAATACATAAGTGAATCAGATCAAGCATAATTTTACAATTACTGCCACCACCATTTTCAAATCATTTTCTTTCTTGAACTCTTTGATATTAGCTTCTTTTATGCCCTCCCTCCACCATCCTGCCTAGTTATAATATCTATTGTAGTATAAATAGTTATTATTATTATTAAATAAATAGTTATTATTATTATTGCCATATTTTACACCATCCACTGTATCCATTCCCCTATAATTATGTTATTCGTTCCCTTCAAGTGGGGTTATACAGTCATCTTTGCTATCAACTCTCCTTCCTCTCCTTCCCCTGCTCTCTTCCCGTACCCCCAGGGAATCATTACCCCCATTACTATTTCTGACAGGTTTATCTTTCTTGGATTTCATGCATCAAATGATCTTCATTACACAAATGAATACTCACAAGTCTAACAAGCTTAATGAGGTAAAACTGGGACCATAATTGTAAGGGGAGTATACATTAAAGAACTAGAGGATATTTATGTGTTTCATCAGTGCTATACTCCATCCTGGATATATTTTCCCTCCCATCTGGCCCGTCTCTGAGAGAGTGCCCAATGATTTTACATGTGGGTTTTGGGTCTCCACTATGTCAACGCTTCTTCATGTCAATTAGAGTACTTGGTTTTTAACTTCTGATACCTATTCCCGTCGACACCTCATGATCACCCAGGTTGATGTGCTTCTTCCAGGTGAACTTTGTTGCTTCCTTGTTAGATGGCTGATTGTTTAAGTATAAGCCTTTAAGACAACAGATACTATATCTTTTGATATCTGGGCACCATCAGCTTTCTTCACCACATTTGCTTATGCACCCATTTTGTCTTCAGCGATCATGTAGGAAAAGTGAGTATCATACATTGCCACATTATTAGAACAAACCATTCTTGTACTGAGGTAAAAATTAAGTTGAGGCCCAAAGGCCCAAAGTCTGTTTG
>NW_022111307.1:710149-711680 GCF_000313985.2 Echinops telfairi
CTATATATGATTATTACTTTTTGTTCTTTCATCTTTTTTTTTCCCTTTCCTCCTGCCCCACTATTATGTTTACCTATTGTTCACCTCTCAGTTATTCTTCTTGGATACATTTCAATTGATCAAACACAATCCGGAAGGCTACACCCTTCTCCACGTTGATTTTATATCCCTTGCTATTCCCCTGTCCCTGTCTTTATTGAATCCTCTCTCCCTCCCCACACCTTCTCCTCTCCCATGTCCCCCATCTCTGCAACTTTTGGTCCCGCTGCTGTGTCCTTGGGATTGCTTATCCTGCCTAACTTATATAGATAGACACCAAAAGAGAAAAGATAAAGAAAGAAAGAAGAGAGAGACCATATAACCAGTTCCAAGTCTGGCTGTTTTCCTGATCCAAAGTTGAAGAGTATCCCTCTGTTAAATAATGAGCAGACCATGATATAATTCACTGGCCCAATCCCTATTTCTTTCAGGGATCCCTTTCCCAAGATCCATTTACCTAACATCCCTGAAACCCATTTAGTCTTCAGCATTCTTGTCCACGGGGTGCACCTTCTGCAAGACTCCACTGGTCTTGCAGTCAAAGATGGAGGGGTCTAGTGCCCCAGCCCCCAGCCCATTACACCTTTAGACTTTCCATGTGGAATTCTTGTGAATCTCCTACAACCAGTTCAGATGAGGTGCCAAGTGCTGCCCCTGAGTCCAGATCGTGCTTCCTCAGGGACTTCTTCTTGCTGGTCTGTTGCACTCCCCTCTTGGTTTGTCCCATGTGGGCGGGCCAAGCTGGCTACACTCCCCTAACTGTGTCTTTAGTGCTGTCCTCTGTAGCACCGAAAGGGACATCATGCCTTCAGTTGAGGCCGGCCCTGTAGTCCTCTCTGTGATTGAGTTGCTCTGAGTAGGAGCATTGTCTTCAAAGAATGGCACACTGTAATGAGATCTATTGTTTCTTCCTTTTTTGTAGAGACATAATCAATATCCTCCCTTTGGGTGAATTAGTGCCCTGTTCTCCCATTGCCATCCTTTTTCTTTGACCACCCCTCTGTGGGCTGTAAAGGTGTATAAGGGGTGCCGGGAGGGGTGGGGGGTGTCTTTCTACGTAGGTGCTATCTGCCTCTTTATAACCTTTAAAAATTTTTTTGATGATATATGCATTATTGTGTTTGGTCTGGTTCTTGCCAGAGTATCTGGTCCTCATCCCTGGAACTGTGCAATGTGTACATTTTCCCCTGTGCCCGTTCTGTTGTTTGAACTTACCTCAGTGAACTCATGTTGTACTTGTCCTTTTGTGCTTGACTAACTAGCATAATATCCTTGAACTCTTTCCATGAGATGACGTGCTTCCTTTCTTTTAGCACTGTTTTTTAGGGATGCATAGTACTCCATTGTACTGTATGCATATACCAGAGTTTAAAATCCATTTTTCTACTGCTTCAAATTTAGTCTGTTTTCAATTCTTTGTGATTGTGAACTGTGCAGCAATGAACTTCAGAGCACAGATATCTGGTCATGGACTGTTTCTTATTTCTTCTGG
>NW_022111307.1:713212-715308 GCF_000313985.2 Echinops telfairi
TCCATTGATTATAATACTAGCTGTTGGATTTTCATATAGAGCTTTAATTATATTGAGGTAATTTCCTTCCAGTCCTATCTTCCCGAGTGTCTTAATTAAGAATGGGTCTTGAATATTGTCAAATGCTTTTTCTGCATCGATTGATATCATCGTGTGTGGTTTTTTTCCTTTTTCTTCTCAATGTGTTTCTTAACGTTAATGGGATTTTTGAATGTGGAACCATCCCTGAATCCCTGGTATGTATCCCACTTGGTCATGATGAATTATTCTTTTTATATACTTTTGCATTCTGTTAACCAAGATTTTGTTAAGGATTTTTTTATCTATGTTTATTAGAGATATCAGTCTGTAGTTCTCTATTCTTGCCAGATCCTTGCCTGGTTTGGGTTTTATACTAGCTTTATAGTGTGTGCTTTGTAGTCTACTGTTGTTTTCTATGTTCTGGAAGAGCTTGTGCAGAATTAGAGTCAGCTCTTCCCTGAATGCTTGGTAGAATACTCTGGTGAAGATATCTGGGCCAGGGCTTTTTTGAGTTGGTTTTAGTTCCTTAATAACCTCATCTATTTCTTTGTTTGCTATGGGTCTGTTCAATTCTTGACATATATATGAGATAAACTGGGGTGGGGTTGTTTTTCTTGATATTTGTCTACATTTTTCAAGTTGTTGTATTCCTTGGAGTAGAGTCCTTCATAATTCTCTTTTAATTAGTCTTTTCATTTCATTGGGATCCATTGTAATTTCCCCTGTTTCATCCCTCAACCTGGATATTGATGTCTGCTCCTTCATATCTTTTGTTGAGTTTGCCAACGGTTTGTTAATTCTGTTAACCCTTTTGAAGAACCAACTTTTTATTGCATAGATTTTCTCCATACTTTTTTGTTGTTGTTGTTTTGTTTTCCTACTTATTTATCTTCACCCTGATTTTTAAAATTTCTTTTCTTTTGCTATTAGAAGGATTATTTGGTTGATTCTGTTTCAACAACTGAAGGTTTTGTGATAGGGTATCCACCATAAGTCTCTTCCTTCTTCATATGCACAGTTGCCACTATCAAGCATCCTCTGATCCAGCCTTTGCTGTATCCCATAGATTTTGGTATGTCATATTCTCATTCTCATTGGTTTCTAGAAACTTCATAAGTTCATCTCTAATTTAGGCCAATACCCATTCCTTTTGAAGAAATACATTATTCAACCTCCAAGAATTCGTCTTTGTTTCTTTTTAAATCTTTCTTTTGTTGATTTCCAGCTTTACGGTGCAGTGGTCAAAGAAGGAAGTCTGAGGGACCTCAATATGTGTGAATTTGCTCGTACATGACTTGTGTCCCAACATGTAGTTTATTTTTTAATATGTTCCAGGTGAACTTGAAACAAATGTAAATTTTTTTGTGGTTGGTGGAGAGTTCTTAATATGTCTATCAGGTCGAGCGGTCCAATTATGGAGTTTAATTCTGTAGCCTACTTGGGGAGCTTCTTTCCCATTGATCTATCCTTCTCAGAGAGCAATGCATTGAAGTCTCCTACTATTATTGTCTATCTAGTGATTTCTTTTTTCATCTTTTGACGGATTTGATTCACATATTTCCCAGGTCTCCTGTTGGGCACATATATATTTATTATGCTAACTGGTTCATGGTCTACTGATCCCTTAAGCATTATATAATGCCCATACTTATCTCCTGTTATGCCCTGCACCTTAAAATCAATTTTGTCACAGCTTAGAATTGAGACTCCTGCTTTTTAGTTTGCCATTGGATTAATATACCATTCGCCAACACTTGATACTTAACCTGTTTTTGTCTGTGCGCTTGAGATATGTCTCTTGCAGACAACAGACTGCTTGCTGGGTTTGTTTCCCAATCCACTAGCCTTTTTCTTTTGATGGGGGATTCAGACTATTGACGCTCAGACTTTTTACATCCATCTGTGGATTCTTTGCTGTCATCTAGTACCTTTTGTGATATACATTTTCCTCTATCCTCCTTCCTTAGCCGTGTGCTATTTATGTGTATGCGGATTCATTCTTGCCTTCTTTTCACCATTAGGTCAAAGATGTCTTCGACATTTATTTCAGTGCTCTGTCTTCTGGATAGTGTTAC
>NW_022111307.1:716141-718262 GCF_000313985.2 Echinops telfairi
ATTGTGTTTTGTTTCTCTTGCTTTCTTGTAGTGGCTGCTGATGTGAGTTGTTGTCTGCATGATGTTTTGGTGGAGCTTGGTACCATTTGTCAGGAGCCTTGTGATTTCTTTCTCAGAGGCTAGTAGGAATGATTCTAAGGACTAACTGGAGCCAGCTGCACTGCAGGTTCTAACTGCATCTCTTTCTCACTGGGGTTGACTCTCTCCCTAGACAACTGGAGCTATCTATTTGGAAGGGGACATGGAGGGGAGGGGTGTGATTGCAGGCAGCAAGGATACTGATCAGGCTGATCATTCACTGCATGGGCCAGTGCGCATGGGCCAGAGTGGGGGAGGGAACTACTCAAGGGGTTTGTGCACAGACAAGTGGAAGGCCCCAACAGCTAGTAGCAGTACCAGATATGTCATGAGATGCACAGGTGAAACTCGGCACGCTAAACATGTGCATGGGGACAGGCATTCATGACGACCTGGGTGCAGAAGAGGCTTAAAAGGAGTATGTATTTAGTTGGTAGGTTGATGGAGAATAAGCATTATTGAAGTGCCAGGAGCAGGTTCTAGATGTTGTGGTGGTTGAGGTGTATAATGCGCATGTTAAATCTACCAGGGTCACTTATTGACCCTTTGTGTTGCAAAAGGGAGAGGGCAGATGTTTAATTATTTGTGTTTATAACAGAAAACCCCTTTAAAATAGGTTGCTGAACACCTCCAAAATCTCCTCCCCTTATGTATAATCCCCAAATAGATACAGATCATCGTTGTGGGTGTCCTTGTTAGATGGAGCTTCTGTTCAGAAAGTGTTCAGGTTAGGGTCAGTGGGACCCTGTCTTTGATGGCTACCTTACCAGGGCTGCAGAAGGTTGCCAAGTAACCTGATGTGATATGTCCCAATTCCTGTGGTGGAAAAAGAAACCCTGTGTTTCCTTTCTTAGCAGGTAATGTGAATAGGACTAACAACTACCTGGAGCTAGCTTTTCCACAAGTTCAAGTTGTGTCTCTGTCTCTCTAGAGGCTGGTTCTCTCCCTAGAAAGTTACAATTATACTTGTTAAGTTTAAATGAGGCTGTGTGTTGCTGACATGAAGGGAACAGGTTCCAGAGATTATTGTCGTTGTGGTAAAGGAGGAGTGTAGTGAATCCTCCAGGGTTTCTTGTTGATCCTGTGTCTTATATAGGGACCGTGTTTGGTGGTATGATGATTTACTACCTTGTCGTCTTGTAGGGTGTCAGAGGGGGGGTGAGATTCAGGATATGGGCATGTTTCGGTGTCTGATATGGCTGGGAGAGCTGTATTGCTCCTGGGTTAGTTGTCCTGAGAGGATGTACCTCTGGTAGAACATGTCAGAGGGGATGGTGGGGTTGGGGGGAAGGGATCTATCTATTCCTGTCCCCTACCTAAGTAACCTAGTGGGGTGGAGTATAGCAATGTCTACTCAGCAGGCAGTTACTTATGTGGAAGGCTGGTTTTGCTGACTTCCTATTGTGTGGTCTCTTAACAGACTTTCAAAGCCTCTTAGTCAAGTTGAAAACTGGTAAAACCTATTTTTGCCTGGGGCAAGGACTTTAGCTATGGCTTCATTTCAATGTTACCAAAAGTAACACAGCTTTGGAACAAACGTGTTTTTATTGTTTAAAGGGACTTGTAGGGTGTCTTGGTATCAGGTCTCTGCCTTGCCATACCCCAGGAGAGGGGAATTAGACAAGCTCCTTTATATTTTCTTTAGACATCATTAGATGCATGAACTCTTGCAAGACAACTTTGATACTGTAAGAATTGTGCTTTATGCTAACCCTGATGTGGTTCTTGGGTCCACTATTCCATTAGAACTATTAATTTCATTCATATTAATTTTTGTTACCAATCTTACAAAGAGGGATACTTCTGAGTATTTAGGTCTAGATTCTGTGTTAAGCTGTATATCCTGTTTTCATAAATGGTTCTTGGAAGCCCAATTTTCATCCCCATTGTCATGTCTGTGTCACCTTCTAGACCCTAGCTAACTCTGCCATGTCCTACTCCTTTCTGGCTTTCTTCGAGTTCTTACAACAGTATGAAATTGCAAGGGACTTTTACTACCGAGTTTGTAGTGACTGCCATCTTGCATCACCATCTCTTGAAAGT
>NW_022111307.1:719393-720877 GCF_000313985.2 Echinops telfairi
ATGAGCAAACCAACACATAACCACTGTGCCACCAAAGATCTGCCAGTTTTTGTACAGTATTCTGTAGGTCTTCACTCTTTTGTTTAATTATTTACTTTTTGTTTTCTTTCTTTCTTTTTCATTTTATTAAAAGATCATTTTATTGGGGTTCTTACAGCTCTTATAACAATCCGTACATCAATTGTATCAAGTATATTTGAACACATGTTGCCATAATTATTTTCTAAACATTTACTTTCTATTTGAGCCCTTGGTATCAGCTCCTCTTTTTTCCCTCCATCCCCACCTCCCCCCTCGTGACCCCTTGATAAATTATAAATTATTATTTTCATATTTTACGCTAACTGCTGTTCCCTTTCCCCATGGTTTCTGTTGTTCATCCCCCTGAGGGTGGTGGTGGTTATGTGTCAATCATTGAGATTAGTTCTTCAATATTTTTATGGTTCCTGAATCATCAATATTTTGCACAAAGAACTCTTCAACATTGAAATTTGAGTCTTGAATAATTGAATAATTTTTATTAATTTTTCAGCTTGAGAAATGCTGAGCATATTTTTCCCTTTTGGTTTTCTGACTCCAAGATTTTGCAACCTTTTATTACAATACTTTACCTTGACTTCTTGAGCCGCCCTTTGAAATTTTCTGCTCCTCTCTTATACTTCATCATTTCCTCCAGTCACTTTAAATACTAAAAGTAAGACCTAGAATCTCTTCTGCCATTCATTTTGATATTTTCTTTCTTTTTTAAATGACTCTGAGCTTTCCTCATGTATTAGCATCTTAATGCTCATCCACAACTTGTCTGATCCTCTGTCATTAATGCACTATATTTAAGATGGTTAGCTGTTGAAAACCATAAGTGAGAAAGATTTCCACCCCAAGCAACCCTATAGAAGGTTGCTAGGAGTAAAAATCAACTTTATGGTGGTGGATTTATGGTGGTGGATTCAGTGGTTAATGACATCAATATATCTATGTTCCATTTAATTTTTGATGACTTAAATTTTCCTAGATTCATATTTCATCATTCCATGTTCTGATTATTAAAATATTTTTACAGCTATTTTTTTTCATTCAGAGTCATTACACAAATGAAGATCTTGAAAGGATCAAACTCTTTAAAACCAAGTCTACTTTGAGAATGGAATTCTTCCTCAGTGTATTTTGAATGCCTTCCAACCTAAATGGCTCATCTCCTGACATTATGTCAGACAATGTTTCACTACATTTCAGAAGGTTTTTGTATTAGTCTAGGTACCTTAGAGAAACAAATCCACAGCAACTCAATGTATAGGAGAGTTTTATGTAAAGAAAGTGTGCATCACTAAAGCATTCCAACCCAATGCTGCCCAAGCCCACAAGTCCAACATTAACCCATTAACCCAACACCAGTCCACAACGTCCTCCACCTCACAAAACAGAGGCAATGATGCCGACTGCAGGAGGAAAGCTGAGTCAGTGAACAAATAAGCATCTCAGCACTA
>NW_022111307.1:721581-722838 GCF_000313985.2 Echinops telfairi
AGAAATTGGAGTATAAATTTTAAAAAATGAAAATGGAAATATAGAAGCAAGAATCAGGATATCCAAAATCCAGTTCATTGATAAAATCAATAAATTTGATAAAATTTAACCAGATCAGGCAATATCAAAAGCAAGAAGACACACATTACTAATATGGAACATAAAAGAAGAGGGTCTTAACTACAGATCCATGGATCCACGGACATTTAAAATTAATAAAATTCATTTGTGGGGGAAAAAATAGAAAATAAATTAAAAGATTCATTTGTGGATAAAATATCTGTTTCTCTTTTATTCATTCTGGTATTACTGTACATGACATTTCTGACATCTTTGGTCAACCAATTATTTTGGAGAGTAAAATTATGACTTGTAATGATCCTGCTCCTGAAACATTAGTTGATCAGTTAACATTATAGGAGTAGAATGTTTAGTAACAGTGCACTTCGTTCATTCCTTGTCTGAGCCTTAGTTCAGCAAAGTAGTCTCTGTAAGTTTGTTTTGTTTCTCTTCTGCAGCTGAAATCAGAGCTTTTTTATCTTAAACTGTTCTGATTTCTAATCATTGTATTTGTGGGAAAATAATTTCCTTTATATACTACTTTGGCTTTATCTTACATATTTTCACATGTGCTATTATCAAGTTCAGCAAGTATTCAGCAGGTCTGAGAAAGTTTAACTGCTACCCTAAATATTCCTTATATTAAGTATTACAAAATATTGTAGTAATTCCTTTTAAATTTAGTTTGTAATTCTTCTTTAACCCAACCTTTACCTTTTAATATATAAATGAATTATTTTCTTTTGATAATTTCCCAGAAAACAAATTATCTTTGACTATTTTAAACCATTAGCTTATAGTATTATTAAATTGTGATACACAAATCTGATATTATTATTTGTGCATTTTAAATTTTATTGAACTTTCGTAAATATTTAGAGAATTTTTAAAAATGTACTTTTTTTTTAACTTCTTTTAACTTAGATATTTGGTCTTCAATTATATTTATTCTTCTATTTTACACCATCTATGCTTTGTTTTGTAATCATGCTTTTATTTTGATGTTAAAAATTTTCAATAACCTGTTCATTTTTATAAATATAATCTCTTCTAAAGTTTCTTTGAAGCTAGGATTTATACATAGCTTGTTTCTTGTTTCCAAATTGAGACTTTGGCATTTAGTAATTGGACTGTTTGAAACATAAATCTCTTGGGTTTTTGAAATTGAAGCTTGAATATTTGAAATTGAAGATTTAT
>NW_022111307.1:723429-724952 GCF_000313985.2 Echinops telfairi
TTGGTAAGTGGTTGAGTAGAGAATCAGGGAAAAGGAGAGAGGCAATGAGCAGATAGATTGATACAGTGACTATAAATACAGACTTAAATATAGATATGATGGTGAGGATGACACAAGCCTGGGTAATGTTTCCTTTTGTTGTACATAGGGTACCTGTGAGTTGGGACCAACTCAATAGCACTTGAAAACCACTACAGCTTCAATAACAGGAAATTAGACAGAAACAACAAATTTAGTCTAGAACAACAAGAAATCATAGAAATCGGAGTATAAATTTTAAAAAATGAAAATGGAAATATAGAAGCAAGAATCAGGATATCCAAAATCCAGTTCATTGATAAAATCAATAAATTTGATAAAATTTAACCAGATCAGGCAATATCAAAAGCAAGAAGACACACATTACTAATATGGAACATAAAAGAAGAGGGTTTTAACTACAGATCCATGGATCCACGGACATTTAAAATTAATAAAATTCATTTGTGGGAAAAAATAGGAAATAAATTAAAAGATTCATTTGTGGATAAAATATCTGTTTCTCTTTTATTCATTCTGGTATTACTGTAGATGACATTTCTGACATCTTTGGTCAACCAATTATTTTGGAGAATAAAATTATGACTTGTAATGATCCTGCTCCTGAAACATTAGTTGATCAGTTAACATTATAGGAGTAGAATGTTTAATAACAGTGCACCTCATTCATTCCTTGTCTCATCCTTAGTTCAGCAAAGTAGTCTCTGTAAGTTTGTTTTGTTTCTCTTCTGCAGCTGAAATCAGAGCTTGTTTATCTTAAATTGTTCTGATTTCTAATCATTGTATTTGTGGGAAAATAATTTCGTTTATATACTACTTTGGCCTTATCTTACATATTTTCACATGTGCTATTATCAAGTTCAGCAAGTATTCAGCAGGTCTGAGAAAGTTTAAGTGCTACCCTAAATATTCCTTATACTAAATATTACAAAATATTGCAGTAATTCCTTTTAAATTTAGTTTGTAATTCTTCTTTAACCCAACCTTTACCTTTTATTATATAAATGAATTATTTTCTTTTGATAATTTCCCAGAAAACAAATTATCTTTGACTATTTTAAACCATTAGCTTATAGTATTATTAAATTGTGATACACAAATTTGATATCATTACTTGTGAATTTTAAATTTTATTGAACTTTCATAAATAGTCAGAGAATTTTTAAAAATGTACTTTATTTTAACTTCTTTTAACTTAGATATTTGGTCTTCAATTATATTTATTCTTGTATTTTACACCATCTATGTTTTGTTTTGTAATCATGCTTTTATTTTGATATTAATAATTTTCAATAACCTGTTCATTTTTATAAATATAATCTCTTCTAAAGTTTCTTTGAAGCTAGATTTATACATAGCTTGTTTCTTGTTTCCAAATTGAGACTTTGGCATTTAGTAATTGGACTGTTTGAAACATAAATCTCTTGGGTTTTTGAAATTGAAGCTTGAATATTTGAAATTGAAGATTTATTTGGCCAAAATGT
>NW_022111307.1:727599-729386 GCF_000313985.2 Echinops telfairi
CAAACAAACAAACATGTCTTTGAAGATGTACAGCCAGAATGATCCTTAGAGGCAAGGATGGCGAGACTTTGTCTCACATTCTATGGACATGTTGTCAGAAAAGACCAGTCCCTGGGAAAAGGCACCATGATTTGTAAAATAGTGTGGCAGCAGGAAAGAGGAGGGCAAGATGGACTGATACACTGGCTACAACAATGGGCTGAAACATAAGAACAATTATGAGGATGGCAGTTCTGGGAAATGTTTCATTCTGTTGTACGTAGGGTCACTGTGAGTCAGAACTGAAGAGAGGGCACCGAACAAATACTTTTAGGACTAATAAAAAGAGTCCCTGGGATTTAACATCAGACAGTGTGAATTTAATAACTCCATCATTGTATGGCCTAGAATGAATTATTTAGCTTTCAAGAGACACTGCTTTTGAATACTTTAAAATGGGGAAGAAAAATCTTATCTTTCTGCCTATCTAAGTAGGGAAGGCTGAAGACCAACTGACTAAGAATATCTAAAAAGATTGTGTAAATTATAAATCTGTGGACAATTACATGAAGCATTACCTTCACTACATTCAGATTCTGCTAGATCATATCAGTGGCACCCAGTGCTCTGCTACCACCTCGGTTCCTATTGAATTCCAAATACACTACATCCGTATCCTCATTTTGATTCTGCATGTATCTATCTTACTGTCTTTTTTGTATGTGAGTATACCCAAATAAAACCCTCACCTGCCCTGACTGTATACGCTGAGTGAAGAATGTTTATGATTTAAAGGGTCATTGTGGTTGGTATATTGAGAAAAGCAGGATGAAAGGAGGAAAGTTATTATTTCAATAATGAGAGAGAGAGGGAGAGAAGGGGTTATATCCAAATAAAATATGTATATGCATGATAAGTACTGTCTCATTCTGGGTTTGATTAAAGATAGATTCTAGATTGCATATACAAACAAAAAACATACAAACAAGCCAAACCTCACTGCCATTGAGCTAATTCGGACTCATAGCAACCATATAGACAGGAGAGAGCCGCCCAGTGAGTTTCCCAGTTTATAATGGTTTATGAGAGTAGAAATCCCTCTCTATCTCCAGATTGCAGACAAGATATGAGAAAAAGAGAGGGCTGCAGATGACGTCAGCGTTTTCCACCTGAGGAACTGAATGCTGCTACAAACTGAGACAGGGAGGACTATAGACTAAAGTTTAGAGAAAAGGTCAGCAGTTTAGCTTTAGGCTTATTAGGTGTGAGGTAGCTATTGATACACTTATGGAAATGTCACGTCGATAGTAAAATACAGGAATTCGGAGCATATGAGAGAAAAATAGTTTGGAGATGCAAATTTGGGAATTGCTGGCCTATCCATAGATTTTCATGTCTTGGGATTGGATGTGATTGCAATCAGTGGTAGGAGGGCGGCCATATCTGCCCTCCTTTGGCTTTTCTATTGCCACTAGTGAGAGGCAGACATGCCTACATGTGCCAAACTTCTTTATCTGTTCTGATGCCAACTGTCCCTCCCATACCATGTTATATCTATGCTGGGTTTGAGCATTTGTTTCAGTGGCTAAACAGAACTCACGGACAATGTTTATGATTAAGGGGGGTTTATTAGAGCCTTTAATAGGTTACCATAGTCTGAACCAGTAAACAGTAAGGAAGCGGTCACTGGTCCAAAGCAGCAGCTCTCCTCAGCCAGCATGTGATCCCTGGTTTTTGCCTTTGTGGGCCATGAAAGCAGCCTGCTTTTCACTCTATCTCACAATCTCATCGTCTTAGGGCAAATGAGG
>NW_022111307.1:730343-732197 GCF_000313985.2 Echinops telfairi
ATGTTCAAATGTTAAAGTAATATTGAACCTTTTCTCATTTCAAAATTGACTACTGAAGTTTTTGTTTTTAATAGCAAGATGCCCATTATTATTAAAATTAGTTTTATCATGAGAAATTTAATTTATACCCAACTCTCAGATAACATGCGAATCTCTATGCAACCATAAAGCCACATGTCAATTATAACATAAATGCTAATCTCAAGCATATATAGATAATAAAATCTAGAGTAAACACCACCATATTTTAACAACTTCTTTTCTACCTATTTTCTTGGTTCTGGGAAATCTTGTTTTGGAACATTTAGTTGTATCTCAGTTTCATGTTTTTGTTTTTCCATGTAAGCCTGGACTGGTCTGACTCCATTGATACACTGTCACCTTTGTAAAACCTTTTGTAACTCTGCTATCCACCTCCCTCAGTGCTGACTGGCAATGCCCTCCAGTGGTCATTGTGAGGAAAAAAGAGACTGAAAATAAGCTCCAACTCCAGAATAGACTGCGGAGATAAGAATCTAAGGGATGTTAAGAAACGGGTAAGTAATTTTTGTTTCACAATTGTAGTCTATCCTTGTGACTGATAATAATTTTTCTTCATAATTTTTTCCAGATATTCTTTCTTCCTGACATATTCTCCAAACATAAATCTGTACCAAATATCAATGCCATTTGGTATAGAGTTCTATATTTAGGGAAAAAAGATCATATGCTTAATGGACAAGCAAAGACAGGCAGCTTGAAGGCTATTTTAAGCTGATTTGGATCCTAGAACAAAGTAAAAGATTATTTGAAGAAATCTTTATTCCAGGAAAACAAATAAAAAATATCATTCATCTCACATGCCTTTCCCAAAATATGTTGCCTAGTAACCAATTTGAATCAATTGTCCATTGATCTGGTGGATTCTCAATAGATGGTCTGTATAACTGCTCTTTGTGAGGAAGAACAGTGATTGAGCTTGTTAAGCCATCTCTAGGGGAGAGGGCTCTGCAGCAAGCGAAGATTAGAGATGGAGGTGGAACCGAGGAAAGGAGAGTGCTATGGCAAAAAGAATAATAGATGAACAGAAATTTTCAAATTAGTAAACTGAAAAAATATTATTTTTATTAAAAAGACAAGAAGGAATAATGATACAACTATGTCACAATAGTGAGAGAACACTTATTTTCCCCAGGGTTTTTATCAATTTTTTCCACTCTCTAAACAACTGTGTGAGGAGAAAAGAATTGGTATTGTCCTTTTAAATTTCATAAAATTAAATAAGAGAAATTTAACAAAGCAATATAATCCTAGAAGCCATTTTCTTATCAAAGAAAGAACATAAAAAGAAAAATATAATAATGTGTAAGTAATTTGCAAGTAGATTTCTAAGAATCATTCTTAAAAGCATGTACACTTTACCTTATGAAAATAAGGTTATGGAGATACCAAAAAAATAAGACCCCAAAATATCAATGTGATTAGATTTTAACCAACAGCGATGATATAATCCCGAACAAATCCAGCATTCAAGGAGAGTAAATTGGATTTCTAGAAATAACTGGTACTGCTTATGGTTGCCATCCAGTTGGTTTTGACTCACAAAACTCCTTGTGACAGATCAGAACTGCTCCATAGTGCTTTCTAGGTTATACTTTTTTAAAAAAATCATTTGATTGGGGTTCATACTCTTTTATGAGAGTAGCTTGCCAGACATTTTTACCAAGAAGTGGTTGAGTGCGCTTGAACTTCTGACCTCTTCCTTTGCAGTGCACACTGAACCACTGTGCCACTAGGGCTCTGCTAGTAAATAAAAGATGACTAGGAGTTAGAGCGAAGGTTTAGAGAAATAAAATCTGGAAACAGGTTTTTGAC
>NW_022111307.1:735655-744838 GCF_000313985.2 Echinops telfairi
AATGCGCTTTACACAATTGATGTATGTATGGATTGTGATAAGAGTTGTATGAGCCCCTAATAAAATGATTCAAAAAAAAAAAAGAAATATGGGTGGCACAGGGTACATGTAAGAAATGAAGATAAGATGAAAGTTTATGGCTTGCCCATAATGTAGAACAATGTTTGTTCTGCTACTTTTTTCTTAGTTTTAAAATCCAGATTACTCTCATAGTATTTTCCATAATATCAAAAATTTCTATTACCTTTCAGTTTTCAAAGCTAGTAGCATTATTTTTCCTGGATTCTTTAGGTGTACATATGTAGTAAGGAGAGGGTAGTCATGAAATAAACTAAAAAAAAAAATAATACTTCAAGATCATTCTTGAAGTATAACGTTGTCTGTGTTAGAATAATATCTATATGCCTATAAGGAAATCCAGTTAATGCAACTATTATTTAAATATTCACACCAACCACTAAAACTAATAGTGAAGAAATTGAAGAATCATACTTACTTATTGAGTCAAATTAATCAAATATGCAAGCAAGGAGCACTGATCATTCCTGGTGACTGGAATGTGAAAGTGGGAAACCAAGAGTAAGGATCAGTAGTTAGAAAATATGACTTGGTTATAGAAATAAAATTGGAGATCACATGACTGAATTTTGTAAGACCAAAGCTTCTTCATGCAAATACAGTTTTCAACAAAATATGGAATAAACAATTAAAACTGATTCTGTGGGAAGAGAAGAAGGAGAAATTTATTATCATCAGTCAAAACAAAGTCAGGTCTGATCTTGAAACAGACCATCAATTGCTCATATGTAATTTTAGATTGAAGGTGACGAAAATTGAAACAAGTCCCCAAGAACAAAGCACAACCTTGAATATGCTCCACCTGAATTTAGAGAACATCGAAGAACAGATTTGACCAATTGAACACTAATTCTGAAAGACCTGACAAGTTGTGAGGTAAAATCAAGAGCATCATACATGAATCAAGCGAAGGTAATTGAATAGACAGAAAAGAAGTAAAAGACCAAAGTCCGAGGAGACACTAACATCTACCTTTGAACATAGAATAGCTAAATCAAATGGAAGAAACGATGATGTGAAAGATCTGAATACACAAATTAAAAGGGCAACACATTATAAAGAAATGTGCAAAGATTAGGAGTTAGAAAACCAATAAGGAAGAACACCCTCAGCTTAAGAACTGAAAAACAAATCTAGCTTCAAGCTTCAATGTTGAAGGATTCTATTGGCAAAGTAGTGAATGAAACAAAAAGCGTAGCAGAATATGGAAGGAATACACAGTCACCTCCCCCCCAAAATTGGCAGGTATTCAACTATCTCACAAGATGAAGTATGATAAAGAAGCATTGGTATTGAAGGGAAAAAACCAAGTTGCACTGAATGTATTAGCCAAAAACAATGACCCAAGAATTGATGAAATCTCAGTTGAAATGTTTCAACAAAGTGATACAGAGTTGGAAGAATACACTGGTTTATGCCAAGATGTTTGGAAGATTGCTACCAGGATAACCAATTGGAAGAGATCCATATCTGTGCCCACTCCAAAGAAGGAGACCCAACAGATTATGGAAATCATTTTATAATATCACATGCAAGTAACATTTGCTGAAGGTTATTTAAAAATGGTTGCAACAGTACATTGACAGCTATCAGAAAATCAAGCCAGATGCAGACGAGGATATGTCATAAGGAATATCATTGAAGAGGTCAGATGGATCTTGGTTTATTGTGTGGATAAATTCTGACAGTATAAAGTCAGGAAAGGCTGTATCCTTTCACAATACGTAGTCAATCTATATGCTGAGCAAATATTTTGAAAAGCTGAACTAAATGAAGAAGAACATGGCATCAAGATTGGAGGAAGAATAATTAACAATGCAGTATGCATATGAAAAACCTTGCTTTCTGAAAGCAAGGAAGACTTGAAATACTTGCTGTTGAAAATCAAAAGCTGCTGCTTTCAGTATGGATTAAAGCTCTATGGAGAGAAAACAAAAATGCCACAATAAAACCAACAGATAGCATCTTAATAAATGGAGAAAATTGACATGTTAAACTATGTTATTTTACTTGGATCCACAGTCTACACCCATGGAAGCAGCGTTTGAGAAATTAAACAATGCATATGCCAGAAGAGCTCTTTAAAGTGTTGAAGAATCAGGATTCACTTTTAGGGCAAAGGTGTACTGGCCCCCAGCCAGGTTATTTTCAACTACCTGATATGCATACGAAAACAGGAAAATTAGAAAGACAGCAGAATGATTACTGCATCTGAATTATGGTTCTGGTGAAGAACATTGAAAATACCATAGACTGCCAGAAGAACAAACAAATCTGTCTTGGAATAAGTACAGACAGAATGCTCCTTCGAAGCAAGGAAGGTGAGATTTGGTCTCCTGTACTAGGAAACGGATATCATCCTTTATAGATGGCGAGTCAAAAAGAAGAAAACCTTCAAAGTGATGGAATGACAGAATGGATGCAAAGATAAATTGAAACCTAACAATTTTGAAGATCCACAGTGCTTCGTTCTGCCATGCATAAGGTTTCCATGAGTCAGAACGGACAGAATGGCACCTACCAACAGCAAAGATGACATGGTTATCCAATTTACCCCACTCTAGGATCTGTCTTAATTGTATAGTCTGTTTTCAATCTTCCATTAACGTCATGTGCTACCACCCATTTTTCTAGGTATTAACCTGAGATAACAGTGACTTAAACAGAATCTTTAGTTTAACTGGATTTTTACTCGAAATGTGAGTGGTGGCACATATGCCAGTCTCTGTGGGCTCCTGGGGTCTCTCTCTCTCTCCCCTTCTCTTTCTCTGAAAGAGTTATCAAAATATTGTACCTCCTTTCCTGGGATCATTTTAGGGTATATGTTCCTCACGATGGTTTCTTGGAAGAAAGATACTAAATATGCAGCTGCAGGAGGTAGCCTGGACTGAAGTTCAGTTTGCAAGGGGAAAGTAATTCCTAGACTCAGGGACCAGAGGCTGGCATCCTCAACTCCTCCCACTCTTCGCCACTCACACTAACTCTGTGAACAAACCTTATAAAATCTATTTCAGAAAGGCCTCTAGAACCTCATTTACCACTCCACCTCCACTGCTGCTGCCCTAGCTAACATACTTTTCTTATAATACTTTACTTCTATGACCTTGGACTCATGTTCCTTCTATCATCCAACCCCCACCTGCGTCACCTCCTACTTTACAGTCATCTGTCCATTTAAATAAAGATATCAAATTATTGCATTTTATAAACATGTGTCACAAGAAGTGCGCTTCTCCTCTCCTATGAGACATTTCAAAATTGTCTTCAGCAAGAAAAAATAAACATTAATAGATAAACAGCATTGTTTCAAATTGTCTCCATGGTGATGTCTGCTTCTTATTTCCCAGGAATGCACAGTAATGTCACTCTAAAATTATGTTTGAAATACGTATTTATTTAATGTATTTTTCTGTTATACTTATGAGGTCCCCTTTCTGTTGCTAGAAATATGTATTTTGTGATCCAGTTGCAATGTAATCACAATTCGATTTCAGAGTTAATGTTTGCTTAAGGTATGCAAGAATGTCCACAAAAATATAAGGAAGCTGCTTAGGAGATATCCACTGGTCCCACATTCCAGGCAGCAAACAGGAGGGAGAGCTAGATCAACTTCTCCCCACTACGTACAGCCCTTGTCAGAAAGAAATAGGATAAGGCATGTGACAGTGTTTTTCCCAGCTCTGAATCCTTGATTTTGTCTGTTCCTCAGTCATTCCAACATGTTTAACTTTAAGCAATGGTATCTTCTCAACACAAAATGCAGGTATTACTCCAAATTTCCCAGTTTTCCCTAAATCCCCCTAAAAATGAGAAGTTTTAAAAATTGAGTTGGTGATTGTCAGAAATTTGCTGTTTCTTTAAATTAATTGCTATGATGGAAATATCCCTAGAGGAGGTACTACTTTTCCAATTTTGTAACATAAATTTTCTCTGCCAGGGAGCTAGGACAGGCTAAGCTCATACAGTGATCATGCAAGTTTATGACGGAGAATACAGTAGTTTTCAAGCCCAGCTGAACAAATGCATATGCCACGTACGCAATCCTGCAATGATAGCAAGAACTAGCAGTAGAAACACAGGTAAGCTGATAGGACAGGAGGGGTTGATTGGGCGTGTATATTTTGGAGAACATATAGGTTTGACATGAAATATCTCTACATATGTGTTTGTATGTATGCAACTATGCCCAAGGATATTATAGAGCACATAATGGACAACACTTATTAGCCATAACTATATTCCTTGAATAAATGAGTCTCTGACATTACAGGTTTGCAACCATAGTCTCAAAGAGCATCTAGGTTCATTGTCACAGCAGGTCCAAAACTCCTAAACTTTGACATCCAACTTTAGCAAGTAATGACTGTGATCTTAAAAGTTTACAGGCAATTATCTGAGATCAAACTATTGATCTATTCTCTTCTGAAACAAAGAAGAGTGAAGAAAACCCCAAACTCAAGGAAACAATTAGTTTAAAGGAATAATGGGCCGTGAGAATCATACCTACACCCACCCCAAGACCGAAAAAACTGGATGATTCCATTATTGACCATCCTGATGAGGATCAGACTAGACAGTCCTGGACAGAAATGATGAGAAAGAGAATAATCAATGTAAGACAATATTCAAAAGGACACACAAAACATTTAAAAGTATAAAAAATAACAGATGTACTAGTCTTAGAGAGGCTGGCGGAAGCCTCGAGACTATGGCCCCAAGACATCCTTTCATCCTAGAATTGAACGCACCCCCCACCTCCCCAGAGTAAACGTTCCGCCTAACAATAAACCTACAAAGCGAGTAATAGCATCAGAGAGAGAAGCACTTCTCTATACAATCAACCTTATAAGACAAAACTGGAGCATTGCCCCCTAAACAGGAGGACATTTTCGTAATTGAGGGAAATGGAATGGGCAAATCCAGGACGGACATGGACAGAGGACTGCTACAGCGATGAGACGGAAACCGGTGTGATGGATTAAACCATGTATTGATTTTTGAGTCGAAAGTTGATCTGTAAACTTTTACCCATTCTATAATTAATAAAAACAAAACAAGAACAGTGGTTTCAAACTGACCCATGAGTTTGTTCAAAGGGGTAAAGATGTAGGGCAGAGTTGGGCAGAAAGGACTAAATGAATCACCCTCTGGTTCTTTCTCCAATACAATTTACACAGGGACATCCAAAGGGCAACTAGCACTAGGTCAAGATGATGCTCCACCTCATTGCTTGTTTATTATGTTACCCACTTATGATATTACCCACTGAGTATGTAGCATGTTCACTGTATGACTTGTATGCCTTTTGAAAAATCTGTTTCATTATACATACCGATTGTAAAACACATTCACTCCCTTAGGCCTGACAAGGGACAAGGGTCTCCTGTGCCCCATTGTCTTTGGGTCTTTATTATTTTCCACAATTGCAAAGTTGCTCCGGAGGACCACTTGAGTGTGGGGCCTCCCTCATCCTACACCTGCCTGCTTTTATTTCCACCTGACAGCACTATATTCTTCAAGTCTCAGTACAGATATCATCTTCAGAAAGTAATTTCTTCCCCTCTTAGCAGAAATCATATTTTCTTCCTTGAAGAAAAATAGCCAGCCAAGTTAATTTACGTATGTAAGACACTTTGGAGGGTTAAAGGGTCTCACATCCACTTCTTACCTGCTAGGAGCTTTGATGGTGCAACAGTTTCAGCAATGGGCTGCTAAACTAAAAGTTAGTGGTTTGAATCCACCCAGTACTCTGAGATCAAACCTAACAATAACAACACCTTGTTTGAAACCATAGCTCTTTATTTATACTTATCTATTCACCTTATCCTGGTTTGGTTGTCATAATAATTGAGGTGTATCCTAATATAATATTAAAAATCAATCTTTTAAAAAAATTTATATTATCTGCTTACTACAACTAACACAGCCCCTGGCTCATAGTAGACCTCCTGAATATTTGGATAATACAGAATGTTCAGTACCTTCATACATGGTAGGTGCTCCAAAAATGTTCGTATGCAATTAGTTTAACTGAAGCATTATGACGTATAGCCAGCCAAGCTTATCCCTTGGCCTTCAGCTGTGAGAGTCATTTCTTTTATTCTTCTAAAGCTGGTTTAGCTAATATACCTGCTCCAAATGTTCACTTGCATATAGGAATAAATTCCTGAAACAAACTGAATTCATAGGATCTGTGAGGGCAATGGCTTTGCCAGGCACACATCACTGACATTTATTCACAGAAAGAAACCACCCTAACAACAAAATGAGCTGAGAAAGCCGTAGGTGTTGCAACTCAGGATTCCAGTTAGGAAACCCACACAGCACACACCACCCAAACCCCCGCAGGGAGTCTTAAATCAAATGCACAGATTTGTGTGGGTAATTCCTTAAACAGCAGGGGTGGATTATGAATTTAGACTGTGATATCTCAACAGAGAGCTATGGGGTGTGGATAGGGGAAACTATCTAAACCTGAACTGCAGGGTATTTTAAGCTGGAAGTATGATAGAAGGAAGGCTCTAGATACCCAGCATTTATAGAATATCCTATTACTCTTGATATTACATTTGGACAGATAGCTTATGTCAATCCATGTGCACACTCACACACCAAGAAACATAAATTTCCTTTGAGACTTTCCTTATCATTGGATAGAAAAAATAGCTTAATTTATTTGGATTTCTCATTTCAAGGAGAAATCCTTTTAAATACCCATAAAAGCACACAAGATTGGAATTAAAACAATAAAATAATCTCTCTCTCTGTTAGTGTTGCTGATGTTTTTTTTTCCCTTTTAAACGATAGATGAGTATATAGCACTCTGTCTTGAAGCCAGCATATATGAGAAAATAAACAGGGGAAATAAGATTCTCCCCATCATATGCTTCACTGCTGTCCAAATGGATTATTTGTGCTGCAGGGTTTTCTAGGACAGGAATGCCAACATGGAAAGCCCTTAAGGTCTACTTACCCACCCTGCCATCTGCACTGGCACCCATTTTGGAGTTTCTGACTCCTAGGGAGTAAAGTCCTATTCTAGCAGTCACAGCAGAGTTTCTAGTGAATGTGAAGCTGCACCAAACTCCTTTCTTGATATGCTTCTGTCAGTGGATCAGCAGGCAAGATAAGGAATTGATACAATATTGGCGTCAACTGTGATTATCATGAGAAAGATATTTTTAGCTTCTCAGTGAAGACAAGAAGTAAGGTGCCTGGAACTAGCATGCTAGTTCCATATCCAGCCATCAAAGTTAGTGAACAATACCAGCAACAATCTCCCCTGAAGAATGTGATAAAGAAGGGCTTAGAATTCACCAGACAACACCTACACAAGCCAATATACTGGCAGAGATGAGGTATATATAGAATGAATAAATAGCATGCAGGAATATGATGGTGGCTGCCATCCTAATTACCGGCGGAGGCATCAGGGACTGAAGTTTTCTCACTCGCCATCTTGTCTTAAGTCTTCAGCCAATGGAATAATCAAACTCTAAAGGAGACATAGGGCATAGTGGCTACTCATTGGGCCGCTAACCATATGGTCAGCATTTAAAAGCCACCAGACACTCCCCAGGAGAAAAAGAGGGTCTTCTACCCTTTCCCATAGGGTTGCTATGAGACAGACTTGACTTCATGGTAGTGAGGGTTTTGTTTGAAAATAGACTTGGTGAGAGATTGGACTTAAAGAATTCTCAGGACAAAATAGAAGGCATCGTGTTTTCATCAAAATGGAGAGCCCACATTGTCGTGTGGCAGCCAAAGGTAATAGCATATATGAGCGGTGTAAAGGGTGGTCTGGATTGGATATTTTCAAGCCCCACTTCAGTTCCTCTCCATCTCAAGCTGTCTCTTGCTCTGGTTATAGAATCCAGCTTCTTGTGACTCCGTGAACTTCAAAGAAAGTGAAATTGACAATGCTTTGTTTTATTCCCATGCTACATCCTTTTTGACATGCATGTTGGAATTACTGTATAAATGGGAATAACCAGCTGTGTGATCTCACATGGTGGATGCATATGTATACGCCAGATTATGGGGAATTTAAAACAAGAATGAAGAAAAATTACAAAACTGACTGTGGTGATGATTATACAACTCTTCTTGATGTGATTGAGCTATTGAATTGTATATCTGAATTAGATGCCAATTAGATGTTGGAAGAAAAAAATATGGTGGAAACATTTGACCAATAGAGGAAACAACTAAAATATAAATGAAGCCCTTTTCCTCTCCCTGAGGAAGTTGTTATGTGACATAGTTTCTATGACTTCTCAGAGGACAATCCTTGGAATTGCCCAATCAGGTCCATTCAGTAGCAACCACTCAGGGACCATTTCTTAGTTTAGTGCTCTTTCCTTGTGGTCATCTCGGCCTTCGTCTTTCACTCTTAAGTCTTCCTGGTTCTCCTGCCCCATAATGGGATGAATTACAAACCTTTATATCTGCTACCGTTTATGAGTCCAGGCCAAGACACATGGACAGTAAAGCATTCAAGAAAATCGGAATATTTAAACTTTTACAAAATTTCTAGACAGCAGTTGGAAGATGTAGCCTTTGCATTGGAAGCCAGAAACCTTTGTAATCTCTCAAGAGTCTTTCATATTTAAAAGCTATTTTAACTTTTGGTGAAATCTAAAAGACTTTAACCCAAACCAAAGACTACCCCAAAATTATATCCAGTACAGCACCACAAAGACTCTCTAATTTGACTCTCTCATTTAACCTAGTGTTAAAGGTGACTTATTTCTCCTGTTTTCGAGTTAAAAGAAGACAGATAAACAGATGCAGAGTCAAGGCAAGGAGATCATTTTTACTAAATGGTACAAAGTAAATGTTCAGGTTCAACTAGTGTATGAAACAGGATCATCCCTTCCATCGTGAGTCAGCTAGGTACACGAGTACTTGAACCACCTGAAGCAACCTTCAGACTAGTTAACAACAACTTCACTTCTTAGGATAATATGAAGGGTACAACCTCATATGATAAAATGTAAACCGTATTGTAGATGACTGCTGTTCTCACTATTCTTGGAATATCTTGGAATTCTCTCTGGAATATTCCCTCTCTGGAGGGGATATGAGTTTGTAGAACAGACATGG
>NW_022111307.1:745539-748378 GCF_000313985.2 Echinops telfairi
GATCATTGTGTTTCCTTGGAGAAGATTTATCAAGGTTGCACCTTTAAAATCCAAAGACGTAGGTGCCCAAATCTTCTGAGTTGACCTTCCTACTTTTAATCAAACCACATCAGCTGAGTCCCTCGGAAGCTACTGTGTTAAATTTTTGTTTTGTTTTTGTGAAGCACCCTAATGGGGCTACTTATTCCACATCAAAAACATCAGACATGAAGAAAACAGAAGAGAAGGTCATTAAAAAGACAGGGAAGAAAGAAAAAGATCAAAGTAAATGTCAGAACTGACTCAGAAATGTTCTCTTTAAAGTGATTGAAGAAAGAATGGAGTAAAAGGCCTAAACTGAGCATTCCAGATGGCAGCATGGCAAGTAACAATGTTGTACAGTGAAGCGTGCACAGACATGGAGCTCACGGGACAAGAAGGAAGCACATATGCAACTCTTCTCAAAAGGAAAGAACTGCAGAAAAAAATCCAAAAATCAAGGTACAATATTGAAAAATACTATGGAGGAAATATTGAATGAAACAGAAATCATCAAGTGAAGATGGGAGAAATACCCAGTCACTGTACAACCACAACGAAGCTTCCTTAAACTGCTAATAATCGAAATGAAAATGTAAAAAATCATCTGTTGTAGATTCTGAGACTTAAACCATCTTTCTACATTAGTACCATAGAAACTTCAGATCACTAGACCTTGCTGAGCATCTCTAGTCCCTTGAGAACAGATACATTCAGTTAATAATGTGTGATGTTTTCAAATACTACAGCCTTTGTTATTCATAAACATATGAATATGAATGTAAATCTCCAACCCAGAGACAAATATAGCAGATTTTGAGCTGAGTATATTATAAAATTATCTTTGGAGCAAATAATTTGAATTTCTCTGTGTTTAAGATTTTATTAGCTTGAAAATATGTCAGATTTAGAAAGGTTGGAGGGAGAACACTATGCAGAGGTATTTTGGAAAAGGATGAAACCACACAAAAATGCTCCCCTTTGTAACATTTTTATTAAGTACCCCCAAAATCCTTTTCCTAATTACACTTAGATAATTTTTTAACAACATTAACAATTTTACCTTTGTTTATGGTTTTAGAAAAAAAATATTCTGAGGTACAGAGAAATCTTACTTCAATAGAAGACAGAAACAAGTTTCACTTAGGCTAACAAAAACTTTCATTTATCTAAACTTAGTCGATAGTACAGTCTTCAATTACTTAAAAGCAGCATTTTATTCTTAAAGACATACCATTCTTTGGCCTTTGGGATACAAAATTATCGGTTTATTCTCCAATCTCTATGACACTTCTTCTATTATCCCTAGTTCTTTCTTTATCAACATCTAGAAAATGGATAAGTTCATGAAAGTATGAAGCACCTCTTTATTTTCTTCCAGTTTTACACTTCCTTTTAACATTATCTTATTTTCGCCATTTTCAGTTACTCACAGTAAATAAATTCAAACCTGTCCTCTGGAATACAGTATACTAAAACTAGGTGCCAACCTGACATCTCTACATAGGTGTCTCAGAGCTACCTAAACCTCAATATTCAATTCATGAGACTCCCAAATAAAATAAAAATAACTCAAAAATTAATAAACAGAATAAATATAAATTTATTGTCTCAGTGTTCTTTACCTTGGTGAAAGGCAACACTTATTCAATTGTGAGGCATAGCTAGATTGATACTTTTATTCATTAATTTGACTTCATTTGCATCAGATGCTGTTTTAAAAGATGAGAATAACTCATCAATAAATCAGACAGACCCCTACTCATCTGAAGGGAAACAATTTTATTCTCTGTCCCATGTCCATAACTATGAAAAGTCCTTACTCTTTAACCATCTGCCCCTTAAATCTATACATCATTTTACAACATGAGAACGGACTAGAATTCTAAGTTGCCATGAATTCTCATTTATGCCGTTACTAAAATAAGCTTCCTGATGGTTTTCCTGCATCAGTTCTTGTCTGCTTCCACTCAAGAACAGCAAACTAAAAATATTTCAAATGCATACTCAGAATCAGCATGACCTGTGTGTTGGGCTAAAAAGCAACCCTAATGTAAATTATTTTTAATTGCAATCTTTGCAGTTATGCTCTTTGAGTATAAGTATTAGAAAGCAATATGAAGTTACCTGGAAAATTCTCAAATATTGGAAAATTTGACAACTCACTTCTGAATGACCCATAATTAAAGTAATAAGGCACATGGAAAATTAAAAATAACTTGAACTTAATGACAATAGAAATGCATTATTATTTATGAGCTATTAACCAGCAAAGGGTAACAACACAAATTACAATAAAAAGGAAGTTGGCAAAAAAAACTTAAAAAATGATAGAGGCAAGGAAAGATCCTGGAAAGGAGTGTAAGAATTAAAGGCAGTAAATACTCTTATATATATAATCTTACAACAGCAGTGATATATCAATAAACACATAGATAAATAAGCAGACTGAATAGGCTTAAGAGGAATCCTAAAATTATACACATAATGTATATATTGATTTGACAGGGAATATGGGCATTTACTTTCACTGAAAATATATTAATGAATATGGTAGAGCCCATAAAAGCAAAACTTGTAAAAACGTCTTTGATTTAACAAAAAACATTAAGGGAGTGACTTGCTGGGTTTAAGACCTCAGCACTTTAGGTACCATAGTATCAGAGGACACCTAGGTCAATTGACATAGCATAGTCTACAAAGACAATATTCTACATTCTACTTGGATGAGTAGCAACTGGGGTCTTATAAGCCCTTTAAAAAACACCAGTTTAACTGGCATATGATATTAGTTCAATCATATTAAAAAACATTGTGCAAT
>NW_022111307.1:748884-750618 GCF_000313985.2 Echinops telfairi
GTTAAAAGAGTGATCGATCATGTGTTAAATTTTAACCTACCTGCATTTGCAATAATCCGCTTTCTAATGAACTATGTATGATAGCAAGGCTATTCACATCCTTTGTCAATGATCAGAATGGATTCACTGGAATCTTAATCCATGTGGGAACCCTGAAAAAAGATTTTGGGCTTTCACTGTATCCAGAGCCATCTGCAAACCTAGTGCTCAGAATTTAAGCTCTAATACCATCCCTGCCTCTGGTCTTAGCTTTTATTATTTATAATCCTTGAATCACACAGGTTCATGTACTGCTTCCATGTGAACTTAGCTGAAACCTCACTTAAATTGTTAACATGTATGGGTAAAAGCTTAAATGAGTAGATATAGTTACATGAACAATGATAGTGGGGGTGGGACAAAACGTTCAATAACACTCATTCACTCATTCAAGGCGGAGTCATGCCTTTAAGACAAATGCATGTCAATAAAAAAGAAAAAAGAGCATGAAGTAATAAATGTATGGCTATCTTAGGCAACCATTCCTTAGAACCCTCAAAGTAAGAAATCCAAACCAAAGTCCAAACCACCAATTCCATAACCTTGGAGTAATTATCTGCTTATTCTCATACTGTGGCATTCCATCCTTAAATCCAAGTGGGTATTTAAGTTCCTTAAATCTGCTACAGGTGAGATTAAGTTAAAGTTAGGTTAAAAATTTTTTAATTTTAAATTTTTTATTAAATACTTTTATTGGGGGCTCTTACATCTCTATCACAATCCATAGATTCATCCAGTGTGTCAAGCACATTTGCACATATGCTGCCACCATCATTTTCAAAGCATTCTTTTCACACCTGAGCCCCTGATATCAGCTCCCCATTTCTTCCCCCTTCCTTTCCACCTGCCCTCCCTCACAAACCCTTGATAAGTTATATATTATTTTCATATCTTATATCATCCTCCGTCCCACCCTCCCCTAATCCTCTGTATATCTCTATTCTAATTGTGGGGGGTTATATATCCTGGATTCCCTGTGTTGAAGGCTCTTATCTGTAGCAGTATGGATGTCTGGTCTAACCCGATTTGTAAGATAGAATTGAGGTCATGATAGTGGGGGGAAGGAAGCACCAAAAAACTAGAGGAAAGTTGTGTGTTTCATCAGTGCTATACTGCACCCTGACTGACTCATCTCTTCCCTGTGACTCTTCTATGAGGGGATGTCCAATTGTCTACAGATGGGCACTGGGTCTCCACTCCATTGTACCCCCACCACCACCCCATTCACCTTGGGTATGATTTTGTTCTGGGTCTTAGATGCCTGATAACTGATCCCATTGACACCTCATGATCATACAGGCTGGTGTTTCTTCCATGTGAGCTTTGTTGCTTCTCAGCTAGATTGCCGTTTGTTTATCTTCAAGCCTTTAAGACCCCAGATGCTATGCTATATCTTTCGATAGAGGGACACCATCAACTTTCTTCACCACGTTTGCTTATGCACCCATTTGTCTCCAGTGATTGTGTTGGTTAGGTGAGCATCACAGAATGCTGGATTGTTAGAACAAAGTGTTCTTGTGTTGAGGGAGTACTTGAGTCGAGGCTCAATGTCCATCTGCAAACTTAATTCTTAACATAGATATGATCTCATAGTTCTATTCCCCTCTCTTTATATGTATATTTACATATGTACATGTCTGCATTTGGACCTCTATAAATGTCCTTTACCTCCTGGTTCTTTTCTCTATTTCTTCT
>NW_022111307.1:751593-756521 GCF_000313985.2 Echinops telfairi
ATCAACTTCCCAAACAGATGAAAATGTCAACTCATTTGGAGTTCATTATACCCAGTTAGATTGTTAATCAAGCTTTCTATTTAGAGGTTCTGAAAAGATCGAGTAACAGTGTGTGACAAAAAAGTCCTGATTTATGGCAGACAGATAATCGTTTTGCCACCACAACAATACACCTGCTTATGCAGCCAACTCAGTGTGCCATTTTTTGGCAAAAAACAGCATGCCTCTCTTGCCCCATGCTCCTTACTCATTTGACCTCACTCCATGTGACTTCTTTTAATTTTCACGAATGCACAGGAACATAAAAGGACAGTGATTTGATCATGTAGAAGAGGTAAAGAAAAAAATGAGGGAGATGCTGTCAGCCATCCAAATGGATGAGTTTTTAAAATGTTTCCAAGAATAGAATCGCAAATGTAATTACACCCTTGTAGAAGTGTTGATTTGGGGTGACCACAGAACAGTATATGGTAGGAAATGATTGGTCTACCTCTCCCCACATGAGACAATGATCCCAGCTGGGTGAAGTTTTTCCCTATTCCTGTGGTTTTTAAGATGCACAAATAAGGAGGTGGTATATGGCTTATGAATAGAGGAGGCACACTACCTTGTTGCTTGGGAGACCAGGTGAGATTACATGACCTGAGAACTGAAGCCTGCCTTTGTCTTGGTGTTATTCCTTATAGTAGTGGTCTCATGCAATATTTATCCTTTTGTGACTGACTAACCACTTAGCATAATGGTTTCCAGGTCCACCATATTACCAGGCACTTCATGGTTTCGTCATTGTATCTTTAAGGATGCATGGTATTCTATTGTGGTTATGTAGCAGTTTCTTAATCCATCCTGTGGGGTACGTGGGCTGTTTCCAGCTTCTTGCTATTGTGCACTGTGCTGCAATAGATACATACCCAGAAGAGGTATTGCTGGGTCATATGGTATTACTTTTCCCAATTTTTAAAGGTGGTGCCATATTGCTTTTTATAATGGTTGCACATGTGTAAAAGCCCATCAGCAGTGTATACGATTTCCAATCGCTCCACACCCTCTCTGGTATTTGTGTTCTTTTTTTCATTTCTTTTTTAAAAAAATTAGGTTATTGCAGGAGTAAGGTAACATCTGTTTGTTGATTTGAATTGCATCTCCCAAATGGCTAGTGATTAGAATTTTTTTCCTGGTCAATTGACTCTCATTTTACTTTATTGATGAAAGTTTTTGCTGTGCATAGGTGTTTTATTTTCAGCAGGTCCCAGTCATTTAATTTATCTTTTCTTACTTCCTTTATTATATATGACAGTGTGTGTACCATGCTCAGGACCGTTAAACTTGTCCCATTTTTCTTATTGATGAGGCTTGTAGTTCTGTGATTTACATGTAAGTCCTTAATTTATCTTGAGTTTGTTTGTAAAATTGGAGATCCAATTTTTACCAGCATAATTTGTTGAAGAGGCTGTCCTTTCCCATTGAAGGTGTTTTTGGACATTGTGAAAAATCAGTTGCCTATAGGTGGATGCATTTATTTTGGTTTCATGGGTGTATGTACATCCAGTCTGTGTCATGGGTTTATGTACTGCTCATCATACCAGAAGTAGACTGTTTTGATTACGGTGACTTTCTAAAAGGTTTTAATGTTAGTTAGTTTCAGTTAGTGTAAGATCAGTTAGATTTCTTACTTTGTCCTTATTTTTAAAAGTTATTTTCATATCTTAGGGCTCTTGCCTCTCCATATGAAGCTAGAACTTCATTTTAATTCTCTAAAGAATGAAACTGAGATTTGGATTGGAATTGCCTTGCATTTATAAATTATTTTAGATAGTATTGATAGTTTCCCAATAATAAGTCTTCCTATTCATGAACATAGTATATTTTCCCATTATGCAGGTGCTTTTTTTGTTTTGCTTTGGTTCAGGTGCCTTGTAAAATAGTGCTCTTTGGTTTTCTTTGTATAGGTCCTTTGTTTCATTGGTTAGGTTTATTCCTAAATATTTCATCTTTTGTGTAGCTCTTTTAAGTGGTGTAGTTTCCTTGATGTCTTCTAGGAGATCTCTTCATTGCTATCTCAGTGCCATTGAGTCAATTCCCACTCAGAGTAACCCTACAAGACAGGCTAGAACTTTCCTGTGGCTTTCTGAGGTTGTAATTCTTTAAGGGAGTAGAAAGATTCATCTTTTTCCTGTTTCGCTGGTATACAGTAATCTAATTGATTTCATTTATTAATCTTATATCCTGGTACTTTACCAAATCCATCAATTGTTTACAATGATCATTTTGTGGAGTCCTTGTGAATTTCTACATATAAAATCTTATCATCTGAAAATAGCGAGAGTTTAATTTCTTCTTTGCCTATTTGTATTACCTTGATTTCTTTGTGTTGTCTAATAGTTTTAAGAATCCCAGCAGGAATAAATGAATTGGAATACAGACAAACAATATTTGTCTTTATATTCATGTTTGTTTTACTGTTGCTCTCTAATTTTGTGACATTGCGATCTCAGAAAATGGATTATAGGAACTCAATATATTTGAATTTATTAAGGCTTGCTTTGTGGCCTAACAGGTGATGTATTCTATAGTACATACAGGGGGCTCCGGAGAAGAATGTGTAATGGCTTGTTGCTTGGTGGAGTGTCATGTATATTTTTGAGAGTTGCTCAATTGTGTTGTTTAGCTGTTTGGGTTCTTTAGTTTCTTTATAATTTGTCTTTCCTTGAGTGTGTTGTATTGTATATTGTGCATTATTATTATTATTGCCAAGGTGTCTATTTCTCTCTGTAAGTGTGTTAAAATTTGATTGATATATTTCAAAGATGTTTCATTGGAGGCATATATATGTTTATTATGATTATGTGTTCTTGGTCTATTATTCCTTTAATCATTATGTGTCTATTCTTGTCTCTCATTATGTTATTTTCCTTGAAATCTATTTTATCAGAGATTAATATTTCTACTTTTCATGGTTTCCATTGAGTTGGTAGACTTTTCTCCATTTTTTAAGCCTATTTTTATCTTTGTTCTCATTCAGTCAGATACTCTTTATTAATTGGCACACTTAATCCATTGATATTCCCTGTCATTATTGACATAAGTGGGGTTATCTTGTCAGTTTGCTGTCTTTGTGTTTGGTTATTTCTCCTTTATTCTTTGTGGTTTTGCTGGTGTATTTGTTTCTACTCTAATTCTGTGTTCTTTTGATTGCTGTTTTTATTATGTTGGCTTCTGGGTGGCGTTATTCTGTATGCTGCTCTCAGGTTTGTCTGCTGTTGTGGTTGACTCTCTGCAAATAAAGATCTCGTTAATAATTTTTTGCAATGATGTTCTTCTTTTATCAATTCCTTTAATTTTTCTTTCTCTGGAAATAATTTTATCTCTCCCTTATATCTGGGGGGTGATTTTTCTGGATATTAAAATACTTGGTTGACAGTCCCCACCCCTACCCCCAGCCTAGGATTTTATATATGGTACTCCATTGTCTGCTTTCCTGCATAATTTCTGCTGAGAAACCTGAAAGTATCCTTATTTGTTTTCCTTTGGAGTTGACTGTTGTTCTGTAGTATTGTGGTGCAGCTATTAGTGATTTGTGAGCTATAGGGTCATGCAGGCGTGCTGACTCTGTTGAGCTGTGGGAGGAATGTATAATAGGAACTAAAAGCATACATTGGGGCAATAGAAAGTTAAAAAGACAAGTTAGCAAGTGGAGAGAATTGGAGCGAAGGAGTAAAAGAATAAAATAAAAGTGATAATAGTAATAATAAGGGTCCATCTCTATCTACCAAAAGGTTTGTTAATGTAATGGGAAACATTTTAAGGAGGAAATAAGAAACAAAATTTAAATGGAGAAAAGCATCATTGAGTATTATTTCTGTATTAATCTGCTGACTCAGTCTGCTGTCCACACAAGGCCCCCAGAGATCTATGAGGCAAAAGGTTCAGCTGGATGAGATGAAATAGGTGCAGGGAAGGATCAGTTAATGCAGGAAAGGTGATGTACACAGAAGTGACTTGGGCTACTGGCCAATGGTGAAAGGCAGTCAGTAACATATAGGCCCTGCTGAACTCAACTTTAAGAATTTTTGGTGTACTTAACTTTTTAGTTATTTTTCTAGCTTCCAAGGTATTTAGGTCTTCTCTTCTGCTAGGCCCTTTCTGATCATTGTTAAGGAGATCTCCCAGTCCTTGTAACCTGGTGGTCACATCCCTCTGGGTAATAGGTCGTATAAATTCCTGAGCAGTCAATTAAGGAACATCTATGGGCCTCTTTCTCCATTAGAAAGAACAGTGATGGAAAAAATTAGAAACAACCCGTCTAATGATTTCTAGCAACCACTACCAACTGCTAAGAAAAGAATCATATTGGAAGGGTCTGGGTAGAGTGGTGGAAGAATGTGGAACAAAAATTAAAATTGTATAAACAATCACGCTTCTGGTCAGATAGACACTGGTGTAACCTCCAAGACATTGGACCTTATTAACCCTTCATGTTTGGAAATTAGCTCACCCCTGGGGTTCAATTTTCACCCAAACATAGTTTTTAAAAAGAACAATACCACTAAGGAGATATTCACATCTTAAAATAATCACTTATTTGAGATTAAATGGACAGCACTTACAGAGGACAAATTTCAGAAGGGCTTGGAAAGCAAAATGAATTAAAAATATGAAACACGAAGAGGGGGGAGCAGGGAGGGAAGGGGGGAATGAGGAGCTGATATCAAAGGCTCAAGTAGAAAGCAAATGTTTTGAGAATGATGATGACAACAAACGTACAAATGTGCTTGACACAATGGATTGTATTGTTTCATGGTTCTGGAGGCTAGTGGTTCAAAGCAGGACATTAGCTCTGGGGGAAGGTTCTGTTTTGTTGGTAGCTGAGCAGCTCCTTGGCATTCCATGTGTTGCTTGGCTTTTATTTCCTGTGTGTCTGCATACAT
>NW_022111307.1:758200-761061 GCF_000313985.2 Echinops telfairi
ATATATATATATATATCAGAATATATTTAGCATAAAATATGCCAGAATGAACTGAAGTTTTTAAAAGCCTAAATAAAAGGAAACACACAGCATAACCATGAATTGGAAGACAATATTTTAAGATGTTATCCTCTTCAAATTAGTTTATAGATTCAATGCAATTTCAATTATTATAGCAATGAATTATTTTACATATATGGATAAATGATTCTAAAATACATATGAAATGGAAATGACTTAAGTTTCTTAGACATCTATGAAAAAACAAACAAACAAGAATACAATTAGGAAACTTTCATAACTGAAATCAAGATTTACTATGAAGTTACAGTACTTAAGGCTCCATTGGCTTAAAGATAGCTAAATACAGCAGAGGAGCAGAGCAGTAAGCACTGCAGCAGATCCATATTTATACAGTCAATTGATTTTCAGTTAAGTGACCAAAACAATTCAATGGAGAAAAAAATTTCCTTAACAACAAATGGTGCTGGAACAATCTGATACCCAGAGGGGCTCAACTAAACCTCAACTCTGCCTGGCACCACAGGCACATAGTGCTTTAAACAGCAACATCTGAGTCCAAAAGCAAACTAAAATGTCATACTTTTATTTTTTTTAATTCAGGAGTGTTTCTGACAAATAATACATATTTTTCTATTTCAGTGCACACAATCTGTTCACTAATAATAATCCCTTGATAAATAATATGTTTGTTCATCAAAGCCAGAACACACAAGACTGTCCCAGAGCATTAGCACACAAAATGTAGATAGTAAACAATTGATAGAAATCAGTGTTCGATCTAAATAACAATTTCATGATGAAAAATCAATGTTTTTTCATTTTTTCCCAAGAACTCATCCTCTGAGGCTCCGCTTGGCTGACAGCCCTGGATCAAATTCATTACATCTCTGGAAGCAGGATTGCTGTGAGAGCAATCCCTACTTTGGGTACAGCAGACAGGCTTCTCTGCACTTGGCAGTGGAGTCCCTTGAGTCCATGGGCAGGCCCGTCACACTTGACTCTTGCTCTCCTGATGACCTCTTCTTGTTCTCACCCTAGTTTATGCTTGCCTGGAGCCTGCTATCAATCTCCATTGCTCCCAAATGTGAAAGTTCTCAGCCTACTTGCCTCAAATCATGCTACCACCACTTCTCTATTCAGAAGGCTCTGTTTTTTTACTTTCTTCTGACTGTTTCTTAAGACTGCTTTCTCACTTAGCCCAAGAGTTCTGCTGTTGTCACCCTCAACAAGGAAAACAGTGTGCCTCCACCTTTCTAGGCTTTGATCCACCTCACCACAGGCATCCTGAGGATTAATTGACATCTGGCTGCAGGTGAATCCTCTTGGTTGGCCTCAAGTGTGATACTATTCTCAGAACTAGGACCAAACACCCCGAGGTAGTTTATTGTGCCAACCTGGCCGATAAACACATGTGGGGTTAATTGAAAGGCGGAGGGATAAATGGCTTAGCGAGCCTCGCATTTCTAGTTCTCGGGTCTCTTGCCTTGTGATGGTCGGACCAGGGTGCAGCTGCTTTAGCTGCCTCATTCAGCTGTCAAGGCTCACTTCCGGCAAGACATCCCCAAGGAGAAGCCACATGGACCTACCCCGATGCAGCCCTTGGTGCTGGAGCAGCCGTGTGGAGACCCCTGCCAGAGGTCAGATGCTTACACATTCACTGACTTGGCTTTCTCCCTGCAGTCGGCATCATTGCGTCTGTTTTGTGAGATAGAGGAGGACTTTATGGATTGGTATTGGACATAAGGGTTAATGAGTTAATGTTGGACTTCTGGGCTTGGGCAGCACTGGGTTGGAATGTTTCCTTGATACACACTTACCCTTTATATAAAAATCTCTTTTATACATGAGTTTCTGTGGATTTGTTTCTCTAAAGTACCCAGACTATCACATACCCAAATCTTCTACTGTGAAATGATTCCATAACCTTTCAACGTGTGTTCATAATACAGTGAGAAATAAAACAACTCATAATAAAAAATAAAAATACAATGGGAAAAGGGAAGGAAAATACTTAAATATATGTATGAAAATGATTAATACACATATAAAATCATTTTTAGTACCATTAGTTATTAAGGAATCATAAATTAAACCATAACTCCATACCACAACCTATATACTTGAACAAATAAAATTTAGGTGCCCGACAATACCAAATGTTGGCAAAAAAGTGAAGCTATAAGAACTCTTACACATTACCTATGGTAGTATAAAATACAATTGTGGGAAAAGTGTACACAGTTTCTTATAGTATCAAAATATACATATTATATGACTCTGACAACTCATTAAAAAAATCTCACTGCCATTGAGTCCATGCTGACTCATAGTGATCCCCACTGTGGGACTGTGAGACTGTAACTGTTCATGAGAGTAGAAAATCCAATCTTTCTTCCAGGAGCGGCTGGTGGTTTCAAACTGCTGACCATGCAAAATGCAGCCCAATGGGTGACCACTGCACGACCAGGACTCCTAGCATATAAAAAGCGATTATATCCTTAGAGCATTCAACGTTCAAAGTAAAGATTGGAAACAACTAAAAAATTCATAAAGACTACAATGATTTTTCAAAATTATGATGTGTTATGATAATATATTTCTTTTTTTAAATCATTTTATTAGGGGCTCATACAACTCTTATCACAATCCATACATCCATCAATTGTGTAAAGCACATTTTTACATTCATTGCCCTCATCATTCTCAAAACATTTACTCTCCACTTAAGCCCCTGGCATCAGGTCCAACTAGCAGTCCTGTTTTTGTTTTCGTTTGGCATCGACTGCTTTAACTGAACTACTATAGTATTTTGATTCTCTCATTAGGGATACTCATTG
>NW_022111307.1:761870-767351 GCF_000313985.2 Echinops telfairi
GCCCTTCATGATCACACATGTTGGTGTGCTGCTTCCATGTGGGCTTTGTTGCTTCAGGGCTAGATGGTTGCTTGTTTACTTGCAAGCCTTTAAGTCCCCAGACGCTATAGGTCTCACCAACATTTTAAAAGGGATCATACTGACTGTGACAGAATGTGAATAAATTTCATGAAGAGTTTGCTGAGTGAAAGAAACCAAATATCAAGAAGAATAAGCTATATAAGTTTTTAGAAAGGCAAAACTGGTCTATTTTTTTTAAACAAAAATGAATGTATCACAGTTTGTTTTTCCATTTGCTATTGAAAGATATCTTGGTGCTCCTGATTGGGGGAAGTTATGGGTAAGTCTGCAATATCCATTTATGTGCAGGTTTTTATGTAGACATTGGTTTTCAATTCATCTTGCACAACTGATTTATAAAATAAGCCACAGTTTAGTTTTGTAAGAAAACATCAGACTTTCTTCCCAAATGGCTGCACCATTTTGCATTTCGACCACCACCGGTGGCTCCTCATCCTTGTCAGCACTTGATGCCATGTTTTGGATTGTAGCCATTTTAATAGCCATGTAGGGCATCTCTTTGGTTCTAATTTGAAATTCTCCAAAATCCCTGATGACATGGTTGGTTACACATTGGTCTCCTAATCTGTACAAGATCAATGGTTCAAGCTCACCAGCTTATCTCTCAGGTGAACGATGAAGCTTTCTGCTCTGGGAAGGGCCTACAGCTACAGAAACCCAGGGGGCAGCTCTATTCTGTCCTCTATCTTTGCCATGAGTCGAGATTGACAATGGCAGTGACTTTGAAATCTAAACAAATAAAAGAGTGACTTGATATCACTGATGGGAACAACAATGATATTTGATGAAGATCAAGGACGGCAGCTCTCGGTATGAATTAGATCTCAATGTAAGGAAGAACAAATCTCACAACTGGACCAATAGATGATATCATGATAACGAGAGAAAAGGTTGAACTTGTCAAGGATTTTGGGTTGCTTGGATCTACAATCAATGCTTAAGAGATCAAACGAGATGTTGCATTAGGTAAATTTCTGCTCAAGACCTCTATAAAGTATTAAAAATTGAGTATTTCACTTTGAGGAAAAAGGTGCACTTGAATCAAGGCATGGTACTTTAAATTGCCTCATGTGAATGTAAAAGTTGGACATTGAGTAAGGAATACCAAAAAAGAATTGATGCATTTCAATTGTGGTGAAGAATATTGAAAGTACCCTAACCTGCTTAAAGGACAAATCACTCTGTCGTGGAAGAAGTATGGCCAGAATGCTTCTTAGAAGCCAGGAGAGTGAGACTTTGTCTGACATAGTTTGGACATGCGGTCAGGAGAGACCAGTCCCCGGAGAAGGACATCATACTTGGTAAAGTGAATGGGCAGAGGAAAGAGGAAGGCCCTCAACAAGATAGATTGACACTGTGATGGCAACAATGGGCTTGGGCAGAGGAACAATTGTGAGGACGGCCCAGGTCTCCCTGTTTCATTCTGTTGTGTACATGGTTGCTCTGGGTCAGAACCGACTCAATGGCCCCTAACAAAAGTCATTGATAATCTTTATAGCTATGTTTCTAATAAATCACAAAATTTTAAAATCTTGCTTCTGATATTTGCCTTGCTTAAAACTGATGCATTATGCACGTTCCATTGTTATATTATTATTTATAAGAATAATTCTTTCAAATACAGCAGGTATGGTGGATTTGGACTCCACACAATTAAATATTCTCCCTAATCTTTTATTGGTCTCATTGTTCATATCTTTAACATGAGGTGTCTTTGGCCAGTGGACAGGGATTTCAGAAATGTTAGAACTCTACACGTGGAATCCTCCTTAACTTTTCAGTAGAATTCCATCTACAGTACTCACGGACATAGTTCATTACAAGTTGGGCTACTAACCAGGAGGTCAGCAGTTTGAACCCACTAGCCTATCTTGTGGAAAGAATCACAAACCTTTCTGCTCCCATATACAGCCTCAGAAGCTCACAGGTGCAGTCCTACTGTGTCCTATAAGCTCACTATGGGTTGAAATGGACTGGATAGCAATGAGTTTGAATGACCTATAGAAAAAAAATCTACCCATGTCACTGACAAGAACAGAGATTGTGTATGATTATGTATGAACAATAGGGGTTGAGATTTTAGTGCCACGTGTAAAAATTGTCTCAAGCCCTAAGACATAGCCATGTCTCCCAGAGACCACATGGTTTCAACTCTTGCATATTGCTATGGATTTGGGATTACTTTTCGTTTGTAACATTTAGATGTTCCTTTTCTTGGTTATAGGCTCTCTATTTTTTTTCTGTTAGAATTGGACTATTGACTCTGGAAGGTCAGTGGTTCAAACCCACCAGCCGATACTTGGGAGAAATATGAAGCTGTCTGCTCCTATAAAGATTTGCAGTTCAGAAAACCTGGGTAAGTTTGCTATGTGTTAGAATCAACTCAATAGCAGGGGATTTGGTTTGGGGTTCGGATTCGCTTTTTAAAATTATGATGATGTTATTAAAATGACCACTGGTCATCTAGCCCAGAAGTGCAACTTGAAGAGTCCCTTAGTCTCTGACTCTTCTTGGATTTCATAAACTTCCCCCCTGCTATTGTTGTTGTTTCATTTTCTGTGTTTTCCTATTTGAACTTCAGACCATGTGTGTGTGATTGACCAGTCCAGGAGCCTTTGTCCCTGTGAACAGATGTCAGGCTAGACTGGATCATACTTTAACATCTCTTGATGGAGTTGCCACTCTTGGACCAGGACAAAATAATGAATTGGATCAAAGAATAGCTACTTCTCCAAGTCTGACTTTTAGTAGGAGAGAACTAGATAACTTGAAAGCAGGCAGACCTAATACCATGCCTCTATAATATAAACTTCTATAGTCCTAGCTGAGTAAAGTTGTTAGATACAATTTTAGCAGTCTGAAACAATTTAGCAGCTCTAGGCTGGAAAGGCCGCTCCTAAAAAGCATCTGTGGTAAAAGCCGCTCCCACGCTCTCCGGCAGTGCTACTCTGTCACAAGGGGTCACAGTGAGTCAAAAAGCAACGTATAGGCACCAAAAGGAAAATAAGAGAAAAAACCATACAACCCGGCAATAAGAATATAAAGTTCAAGCTTATGAAATGAGCACAAATTGGCTATCACTTAAGAAAGGTGTAACACATGATAAATGGTTTTGCAAAATTAGTAAATGAGGGAGCCTATCCATGCATGAATTACTTTTGAATTGCTATAAATTTGGCTGCTTATTGGATTTGTATGTATTTCTTTTTCTTTTAAATCATTTATTGGGAGCTCATGCAGCTCTTATCACAATCCATACATTTATATGCATTTATTCTTTTTCTCTCAATACCCTCAAATGTAAAACAGTGAAAATTGTGTTGGATTTAACTATTTTACAGGTGGTTGTGAGAACAAAATCACATAGATACTATGTGGAAATGTGCTTATTTTGAAATTTTAATATACTCCAAATGCAATTTATTGTTAATTCTATTGCCACAATTTAACAATATTATAAAATATAGAAAGCTATATTTAATTCACAAGATCATTTATGTTGTCTCATTATAGACTGTGATATAAAATAGCAAAATAATAAAACTTATTAATCTGCCAACCATTCATGATTGTGTTTCATTGCTACAATACATCAATAGTGCCAAAAATATAAACAACCATTTAAACACTATATTGATTTGAAGTGTTATGAGGCAATCTGATTTGTGTGTGTGGAAAACACAGAGTTCAGACTGAGATTTATCTAGTTCCCAAGTCCTAGTTTTGCCACTTGCCGGCTCTTTGTTTTTTGAGCACGTCAATCAATCTAAACCCTGATTTTCTCATCTGTGAAATGCTTGTCATTGTTCCTCAAATGATTAAATGATTTGAATGGGGGTAGGGAGATCCATGATTCTTTTTCCACCTCTTTTTTTTATTACCAGTCCTCGGCTCACTCCCAGAAAACAATCCTTTACAAACAACTTCAAGAGATGAGAAAGAAATGTAAAGCTGAAAATAAGATTTTACTCTTTTAATGGCAAATGCTGTCCATAAACAAAACTATTTGTAAAGTACACAGCTGTGGCTTTTACCATACAGTTTTATTGATGTAAGTCATCAGAAAGGTGCTTCTAGCTAACAGTCACTGTCTGTGGTTAATTGAACTTGATAGCCAATCACTCCGGCCTGCTACATGAAATTAATGCAATCCCATGAGCAGGTTCGCATGCAGACCGCTAATTTAAGAATTGCTAAATGAAGGTGTGCACAATAAAACAATGTGGCATGTTATTATAGCCATGCTGTTTACCATCATCCCGCTCTGCTCCAGAAGAGAAGGTCATGCTATCTTTATTTCCCCTCTGAACTCTTCAAAATACAATGTTTCACAAAATTAATTAACAGGATATGTATTCACCATGCTTTTCAAAATTAGAAGGAAGTATGCAGTGTTTCTGGAGAAGTTCTCTCTGTGCCTTTTGTGTGTGACCTTTCACTATTCTACACGGAGTTGTTGCTGAATTAATGTTATTTGATTAATTAATTGATTTATAGTTCTGAACAAAAATCTTGAAGTTCTAAAGTACATTGAAAGTTCTTTCCAATGATAAGAGATTTGATAAAGAGTAATAGGAAACAGACTCTCTTTGGAATGTTTTGATTTTTAACTGTTCTTGTTTTTTTCCAAGGGCAGGTTTTGTCTACAGATTATGTGACTTGTGTTGAATATAGACACTGTCATAATTGAATGAATCTCTTTAATTGAAGACTTTGGGTGACTTTAAAAATGAAAAGGAATGTCTTCTTAATTATCTTTAGCTCATTATTTCTGCACTAATGTCTTCCCTGCAGTTATCCATCACACGGCAAGCATAAATAGAGCGTTAGAACTAAGCACAGTCCTGGACGAGGTCTTTCCTCCCCACCCCCTGAGAGACGCATTGTGCCTGGGGACTAAATCATGCTCAGGAACTTGAGCTTGGATTACTGAAGACCAACCTTCGAACTCTCTATTATATAAAATGCACGCACTTGTTCAGATTCTTTAAAATAGTTATAATAAATGGAAGACACCCACTCGAAGGGTCTTCATGAAACAAAAGAAATTTATTAGTCCATATGATAGAACAGTACAGGAATAGAAACTGCTTTAGACATTACTAGTTCCTTCATGCCCCCAATTAAAAGCACCAAACCCCATTATTATTTATTCTATTCAGACACATAGTGACTTTCTACAAAGTTTCCAAGATTGCAACTTTTTTTTTCTTTTTAAAAGCATTTTATTGGGGGCTCATAGAACTCTTTTAAAAAAATCATTTTATTAGGGGCTCATACAACTCTTATCACAATCTGTACATACATCAATTGTGTAAAGCACATTTGTATATTCATTGCTGTCATCATTCTCAAAACATTTCCTCTCCACTTAAGCCCCTGGCATTAGGTCCTCATTTT
>NW_022111307.1:768292-803484 GCF_000313985.2 Echinops telfairi
TATAAATGCCCTTTGCTTCCCATCTCTTTCTTCTATTTCCCTTGACTTTCCTTCTGAACTGCAACTTTTTATAGGAGTAAACAGCTTCATTTATCTCCCTTAGAGTATCTGGTGGGTTTGAACCACCAACCTTGTGGTTAGCAGTCCCACATTTAACCCATGGGGCCACTGAGGATAGTTCCTTAATTAATTACTCTTGTCAGATTCAGTCTTTCTTAATCTTTTGACTTTTCTTTCTCCCCCAGATGGTGAAAGAATGCTCTTAGCAGTTTTTATTCTCCCAATAACCCCCATAAAGGATAACTTTCTTTCTAAAAAATTTAACTACTACTTATCTGTCAGTTTGTCATATTGTGGTGGCTTGTGTATTGTTGTGATTCTGAAAGCCATGTCATTGGTATTTCAAATGTCAGCTGAGACACCCAAATGGAATCAGTTTCTACAGAGCTTCCAGACTAAGAACAGAAACCCATTATTACCCTCTGCTGACTTCAGAGGGATTAGCCAAAGAAAACCTCACAGATTGTATCAAAATATTGTTAGATACTGCAAACCTGATAAAAAGAAGCATAACATTGCATGAGATAGTGCTAGAATATGAATCCCATAGGTCGGAAGGCATTAAAAATATGACAGAGGAAGAGCTGGCTTCTTAAAGTAGAGTCCATCCTAATGACTGAGCTGGAGTAAAGTTTACAGACACCTTCATCCACTAATGGGGTATGGCTCACAGTGAAAAGAAACAGCTGTAATATTATCAGCCATAGGAATGAATTAGGTATGAGTCTAGAATAATTGGAAATTTAAAAAATGAAACAGAACATAAACAGTTGATGTTCTAGGCATTAGTGAGCCAAAATTGAGTGGGTTTTGGCCCTTTTGAATCATAAAATTATGTGTTTTACTTTCCCTGGAATGACAGATTTAAGAGGTATGGCACTGCATTTATTGTCAAAAAAGAGATTTCAAGATTAATCTTGAAGTACAGTGTTGTCTGTGATAGTATAATAGCTGTCCCCATACAAGGAACTCCAGTTAGTACTATAATTCCATTTTATGCACAAACCACAAAAGTTAGTGATGCATAAATTGAGTAAGTTTACCAACATCTCCAGTCAGAAACTGATCAAACATGCAATAAAGATGTATGACTAATCCTTGGAATGCACACGTTGGAAGCAAAGAGGAAAGAACAGTAGTCATATGGCCATGGAGATGGCAACAAAGAGAGGATCCCAGCAGGGAATTTTGCAAGACCAATGACTTCTTCATCATAGACAGCACTTTTCAACAACACAAATGGTGACTATGCACTTGTAAATCCCACAGATGAAATGTACAGAAATCAAACTGACTACATATGTGGGAAGAGACAATGGAGAAGATCAATATCAGCAGCTAAACCCAGGATGGGAAAGACTGTGGAACAGATCATCAATTTATCATATATAAGTTCAGGACAAAGTGGAAGAATATTGAAACAAAGTGATGAGAGGCAAAATGCAAACTTGACCATCAACCACCTGACTTTTGAGAACATCTCAGGAACAAGCTTGACACACTGAACATTAATTACAGAAGACCTGATGAGCTGTGGAATGACATCGAGATCATCATAAATGAAGAAAGCCAAAAGTCAATAAAAAGATAATAAAGATCAAAGTGACTGTCCTAAGGGACTTCTGAACTTGCTTTTAATCATAAAAGGCAAATGGAAGACATGAGGAAGTAAAAGGGTGGAACAAAGCAATATTCAAATAGAAGCTTGAGAAGTAAAAGTAAAAGAAAAAACGTAAAACATTACATTATAATGAAATGTACAAAGACGGACAGTTAAGAAAGGAAAGAAAGAAGCAGGTACTCAGCACATGCGAAACAAAAAGAGCTACAGAAAACATTCAAGCCTCGAGTTGCAATTTTGAAAGATCCGATGGGCAAAATATTGAGTGATGCAGGAAGCATCACAAGGAAAACAAAAGTATACACAGAGTGAATGTACCAAGAACTAGTCGACATTCAACCAAGTCAAGATATAGCACGTGGACAAACATTGGTGCTGAAAGAAAAAAAGCTGTACTGAAAGCATCAGTTAAAAACAAGCCTCAGAAATTCGTGGTGTACCAATTGAAATGTTTCAACAAGTTGATAAAGGACTGGCAACAATCATGGAGCTCTGTTAGGAAATTTAGAAGACAGTTACTTGGTCAACCGACTGGAAGTGATCTATATTTGTACCCAATCCAAGGAAAAATAATGAATAGAATGCTCAAGTTATAGAAACATTTTATTAATATCACATGCAAGTAAAATTTTGTTGTAGATCATCCAACAATGGTTGCAGCACTACATTAACAGGTGAGGCCAGAGATTAGGCCAGAGTCAGAAGAGGTGGTGGATCAAGGGATATTATTGCTGATATCAGATGGATCTTGATTGAAAGTAGAGAATACCGGAAAGATTTTTAGTTGTGTTTCATTTACTATGCAAAGGTATTTGAATGTGTCAATCATAAAACAAAACCAAAAACAACTATGGGTATCCTTGCAAAGAATGCAAATTCCAGAACACATTTTCATGCTCATGCAGAACCTGTACTGTGGCTCAAGAGACAGTTGTGTAGACAGAACAATACTGCATGGTTAAAAACCAGGAAAGATGGACTGCCATCATATATATTCAATCTGTATGCTAAGCAAATAATCAGAAAACCTGAATTATATGAAGGATCCAGCATCAGAACTGGAAAAAGTCTTATTAATAGCCTGCGATAAGCCGAAGACAGTCACAACCTTGCTGAAAGCGAGACGGACATAAAACACTTGCTGATGAAGATCAAGGATTATAGCCTTCTACACGTATTTCAAGTCCATGTAAAGAAAATTCAAATCCTCACAACCAGACGAATTGGCAACATCATCATAAATGGAGAAAAGATTCAAATCTTCAAGAAAGATCTACCTTGTTTGGATCCACAATCAATGTTCATAGAAGCAATGGTCAAGAGATCCAAGCATTGGGTAAATCTGCTGCACAGACCTCTATAAAGAATAATGTTAGTGATAAAAGGGGAGGGAAACTAGGTAGGTAAACCTATCTACCTATACCTGTCTATTTTTTATAATACTTTTATTGGGGGCTCTTACATCTCTTATCACAATCCATGCATTCCTCCATGTGTCAAGCACATTTTCACATATGCCGCCATCATCATTTTCAAAGCATTCTCTTCCCACCTGAGCCCCTGCCATCAGCTCCCCATTTCTTCCCCCTCCCTCCCAAACCCTTCATAAGTTATAGATTACTTTTTCCATATATTACATCATTGTCCATTTCCCCTCACCCACTTTTCCATTACTTGTCCCCCTGGGAGGGGGTTCTAGTTTGATCCTTATGAGAAACCCCCTTTCTCCCCCCACCCTCCCCTAATCCTCCTGGTATCTCCACTCTCCTTGTTGGCCCTGAGGGGTTTAGCTATCCTGGACTCCCTGTGTTACAGGCTTTCATCTGTAGCATTGTGCATTCCCTGCTCTATTCCAATTTGTAAGGTAGAATTGAGGTCATGATAGTGGGGGTAAAGAAGCACCAAAGAACTAGAGGAATGTTGTGTGTTTCATTGGTGCTACACTGCACCCTGACTAGTTCATCTCTTCCCTGTGACCCCTCTGTGACGGGATGTCCAGTTGTCTACAGATGGGCATTGGGTCTTCACTCTCTGCCTCCCCCACCACCCCATTCACCTTTGGTATGGTTTTGTTCTGGGTCTTAGATCCCTAATACCTGATCCCATTGTACCTCCTGATCACACAGGCTGGTGTGCTTCTGTCATGTGGGCTTTGTTGCTTTTGAGCTAGATGACCACTTATGGGTAGATTAAAATGAGACAGATAGACCCCATAGTCTGTCTCTTTTTAATCTACCCATGTATCATATGTATATGTATATATATAATACACACATATACATAGCATTGGGCAAACATGTGATATATGGATTGAGTTTAAATGGTGAGCAAACGTACATAAGGCGAAAAGTGATTGCTGAACAAGGGATGATGGGCATTTGGGTCAAAGGGAACAGCACAGTAATGGACAGGATTGTCACAGCCGGAAAGAAGAGTTTGCATTGCTTCTCATCACTCACCTGCTAGCATGCTGACTCAAATCCCCATTTCTTCTCATTTAGATTACTATAGTAAACTCCCACCTCTAATTTTGTTTCCTATAGTTTAATTTTTTACACAATTAGTCACATTTTTCTGATAAGAAATATCATGTCACTCCTCTTCTCCTGATATCTTGTGTTTGCCTCCCTCCGAGTGCTGGCTCTCTTCTATCCCGTGGAAAGTTGGGCATTTAGATATCAACAAGTTTTCCTGACCTCTGAATTTTGGTTGGAATCATCAGAATCCAATTAATCAAGAGTAATATACAGAGAGTAACATTTTGGTATTCCCTCTGTTTCAATCTAATCAACATCCCTCTACTGAATGCATTAGTCAGTGGTTCTCAACCTTCCTAATGCCGCGACCCTTTCATACAGTTCCTCATATTGTGGTGACCCCCCCAACCATAAAATTATTTTCATTGCTACTTCATAACTGTAATTTTGCTACTGTTATGAGTTGGGCGACCCCTGTGAAAGGATCATTTGACCCCCAAAGGGGCCGCGAACCACAGGTTGAGAACCGCTGCATTCAAGTAGTCACAGGGGGTAGGTTAGAATTTGAACTGCAAACTGTACGACCAGCAGTTCAAATCCAACACTGCTCCTCAGGAGAAAGATGAGACTTTCTATTCCTTAGTGATTTAGAGTCTGGAATCCCCATATGAGCAAGTGCTAGTCTGTTCTACAGGGTTCTTATGAGGTAGAATCACCTCCATGGTATGGAGTTTGGTTTGGGATGTTTGGGATCTTTATAAAGTTCTTTGGGCACAAACAAAGTGCCGGATCCTGCAGGGCTACATTCTGCTATACAGAGTCACTAGCTATGAGAAGGCACTGACTTGGCAGCACTTAAGTACAACATAAGATATTTTAATCTTTATCAAAACCCTTAAAAATATTAAATGTATACTGTATAAATTAATGATACACTAATTTAGGGCTTTTATTCATTGTCATCAATATAATACAAAGGGATCAATTATTCTTTGGTCTTTCCCTGGAAGCCAGAAATTGATGCGATAGAGGGTCCAACTTTTAAAAGCATAGGAAGTGAATTAAAAATCCCATGGCTTGAGTCTGGCACAGCTTAGTCTTCAAGGTGACATCGTTGCTTTCAAACACCTTAAAGAGGGGTTTTTTTTTTTTGCATCAGACTTTCCCTATGCAATGTCATGTTTGATTTCCTGAGAATTTTCATTTTCTTTATGTTGAAGTATAATCCATAATTAAAACTGTGGTCTTTCATCTTCATCAAAGACCCCTAAATGAAAATATATACATGAGTTAGTTAATTGTGCCAGCCTGGCCGATAATCACATGTGGGGCTGGTTGAAAGGCGGAGGGATAAATGGGTGGTGAAGCCTCGCCTTTCTAGTTCTCGGGTCTCTTGCTTTGTGATGGTCGCACCAGGATGCTGCTGCCTTAGCAGCTCCCTGCTTCAGCTAGCAAGATTGACGTCCTACAAGACATCCCCAAGGAGAAGCCGCATGGACCTAACCCGATGCAGCCCTGGGTGCTGGAGCAGCCGTGTGGAGACCCCTGCTAGTGCTGAGATGCTTATTCGTTTACTGACTCAGCTTTCCTCCTACAGCCGGCATCATTTCCTCTGTTTTGTGAGGTGGAGGACTTTGTGGACTGGTGTTGGGTTAATGGGTTAATGTTGGACTTGTGGGGTTGGGCAGCATTGGGTTGGGATGTTTTCGTGATGCACCTTTTCTTTACATAAAACTCTCTCTTATACGTGAGTCACCATGGATTTTTTTCTCCAAAGTACCTAGACTAATACATTACATTATGCAGGGTGTTTAAAGGAATTGATGTCTTAATTGTGAATTGACCCTGAACCAACAAGTACTTTATTTAATTTTCCTAAATATTATTTGGATTTTGAAACAATAAAGTGGTTTGACTTCTTTCTGTTTGAATTCATTAGCCAAAGACATTCAGTGGTGCAATGTAAGCAGAAAGCGTTTATCACAGCTTAATTTCCTGTCACTTTGAGACTATGTAATAGGTGGCACACAAACAGAACATCTGTTGAGACTGTGAGGCTGATTCTTAGTATCGGGTATTTTTTGCTGTAATAATGAGGCAGGGATGGGAGTCTTTAATGTGAGCACAGGAGGCAATCAGGCCAGACATGGAGTAGATGGGGTGCTCTCTCCTCCTACTTAGACATGGATCATCTGTCTTCGAGCAATGTCAAGGACCAAATTTTGTGATGTTAGATTGTGTTGTTGAGAACCACAGAATTACAATATTATATAGCAATCAGAAAAATCATGAAATAATTGTGTGTTGGATAAAACAATATTCATGATTGAGGGGAGAAGGGAGAAAGGTAGAGGCAATATTGAATGACTTCATCCTCAAAAGAAATTATTATCATAATAAATTTACTTGAAGAAACATTAAAGGAAAAATTATGTGCAAAGTACAATGCAAACTCTTTAAAAGTATATGTTCAATATAGAGAACATCCATGTGAACTTAGAGGGTCTCAGGAGAAACAGATGCATGGTGATATATAATTTTATATCAGAAGTGTTATGAATAATACAGGTATAGAGGAAAGAAGATCCATGTCTCTCTGGTGAGAGATTGAAGCCTGAGGAAACATTCTCTGTGGCCCTGTTCTCTCGCCCTTTCTTCTAGACAACAAAGAGTAAGAAGGATTTAGAAACCAGAGATGAATGAGGTGGTGGGTACTGGTTAACTGCACACACACCCGCCCCCAAACCAACCTGAGTCCTGAACATTGGAATAGAACCTTTACTGAGACCTCACCTCTAGAATGATTGGAAGTGATTATTTCCCATTCAGGCACAAGAAGGAGAAGAATGGCAGCTAGTGCCCTCTGTGGGATTCCAGTCTTAGCCCTGCAGTAAAATGCTTGTACAATTATAAGCAAATCATTTCTTCTCTCGGAATCTTAGGCTTCTGCTCTCCCAAAATGGACGGGCTGGTATTAGACATTTTTTAAAGGCTAATTCAATTTTCTCTGATTTATTAAACAAAACCTAAATTGTCCCCTTCCCTAACTAAAGAATACCACATATTTCTATGTGGAAGACTACTTAAAAACTACTTCTTAAAGGAATCATAAAAAATACTTCTGCCTGTTGAGACCTCGTTCCTTTAACATGCTCTCTCACCTGCATAGCTACACAACTAACTTCTGTTGTCTTTCCATGTCTGCTCTCTGACAATGTACTGGGCAATAGATCTGAAAAGACACGTTACGTTTATAAGGCATCTATTTCTATCTTAGTTCTGGTGCTACATGAATTTTTAAAATTGCCTTTTGTCTTAACTATGTCATGAATTTATATCTTGCACCTAAAAACACAAGCAACATTCATTGTATGATATATGTTCCTATAATTCATGGTGCCAATAAAGAAATAGATGAAACCCAACTTTGAAATTGTGTAATTTAGAAACAACAATGGGCCAGGAGTTACGAGATCTGAGTTCTAGGCTAAACTAAAGTTTCTTTGAGGTGGGCTCTTGACAAGGCTAATTACTATGCCATACTTCCGTAACAATATGATGCAAGGATTATCGTGTGCCTTTCACCTCTAATATGAATGAATATATCCAAATCGGGACAAGACAGCTTTCATTTGATTTGTGACATCACTATAGCTTATTACTTTACCAGGTAGGGATAAAGTTACAAAGATGGAGAATCAATCACTTGGCAACTTCATATCCACAAATTATTTGATATTCTTCTCTTTGAGAGATGGAATTGAGTTTGCCTGCTATTGAATTAAGAGCCCTGATAGCCTAGTCACTAGGCCCTAGCGGGTCATACCTTGGGCTGCTTACCTCAAACAGTAGTTCAAATTAATCAGCTGCTCTGCAGGAGAAAGACGAGGCTGTCTGCCCCTGTAAAGGTTTACCACCTTGAAACTCAAAGAGGCTGGACTAATCTCTCCTTCAGGGTCCTTGTGACTTGAAATCAACTTGACGGCAGTGAGTTAGAGTTTTAAATATATAGAAACTGAATTTGAGAACAAAATTCCTTCTTTTGTTTTTTTTTTTGAAGGCAAGATTTTCTTATTGAAAGTTATACAGTTAGAACTGGTACTTCCATTCAGGTTATTTAACTCAGTTAAAATTTCCAACTTTATATCTTAAATATTGACCCATACCCCACATTCTAGCATTTTAGCTTGATAATTGGAATAATTCTCTTGAACATTCCCGACGGTTGTAAATGAGTAACTGGGTATTATTTCACTGCTTTCCATGTGGAAAGTCTTCTTAGAAAATATAAAATTGTCTTTGCTTATGGTCTAGCCAGTATACCTTAAGCACTTTGCTCTGTTTTAGAGGACTGATATTACTTCATACTGCCATCGAGTGGATTCAAACCGACAACTAGTGATGCTAAAGGACAGAGTAGAATTATCCCCGTGGGTTTCTGAGACTATAGATCCTTACCATAGCAGAGAGCATCACATTTATCACATGGAGCAATTGGTGGGTTTGAAGTATAGACCTTGAGGTTAGCAATGCATATCTCACTATTATACCAGGTTGCCTTGGCTGATATTATAGAATATAATACACACTAGACCTCTGTCCCTCCTTGAATCTTCAATTTAATAACTATATTCATTTTATCTTTAATTTACTTTAATGTTCTCATATTAAGTCTAATTTCAAACAACGTGTTAAAAATAAGGCTCTCTACATACCAGCACTGGTTAATTATTTCCAAGTTTTGCACTTTAAGAAATAATATTGTCTAGAAAATTAGGATTTGTTTTTTTCTTTTCAATGTAAAATTATAACAAACCATCACAAACTTTTCAGTGAAATATTTTCAAATATTTTACAGGTATTTAAGATTTTTATCTTTTCCAAGAACTTGCATATAAATCATTTGGGGAGATTTAGTAGTCTGTGATGGTACTCAAGTATGTGCAATTTTGTAAAAGATGATATTTGATTCTGATTAAAACCATTTGTAAAAGGTATTTTAAAATACAGTACTGAACCATACATTGGTTTCAGGCATTTAACATAGTTTTTCACAACCAAAGGCAATTATAAAATAAGATTTATACTTTTGTTAGTAAATAAAAATGAGTATGCATTTGTTTTGTATAATTCTATTTTTTGCTTGTTTCACAGTAGAAAATGATGTATTAAATACCAGTCATTTGAGGTGAACTAGAGATACCTTCAGATTTATCTTCCGCATTTTTCTGGGGTTTTTTTTATTTCTTTGCATGAGCCCATTTCCGATTATTATTCTTTAATATTTTGAAATGTTTTGAACTGTCCAAAGGAAACACATTGTGGATTATTCTCCAAAGAAATCTGTTTACATGAGTAATCTCATTCCACTGGGAAATAAAACATTTTATTTGTTTAACATAATTTATTAGCATGTATTCGTTAGACATAGTTCAGTACTCCATAAGTGCTTATCTTCACTGAAACACAGAGAAGATTTTTCTGTTTTGTTTTCTTTCTCATGATCAAATGATACTGCACAACATCTGAAAGGTTACATACAAAGCAATTCTTTAATGCAAACAAAAATCAAAATCAGAAAGAGAACAGAATGTGTGAATGTCACAAGACTTCAGAATCCTCAGACTAACACTTGTCTCTTCTTTATCTGAGTTTCAGGAGCTCAGTTTGAATTCCCTATTTAGTTGTTCAGATAAATGGACCGAGGGATGCTTTCTAATGACCATGTTTCATCCTCTGCTGTGTTCTAAATGTCTCCAATTCATCCGAGGCTCCCTGGATATTAAAAAATTAAATGGCTCATTGGCAGATAGTTTTAGCATCAGATTTTTTAGAAAACTGACTGAAAGCATTTCATGGAAATTAACCAAATACAACATCTTTCGATTTTTTTTAGGAATGCTTCTTTTAAACAAAGAGCTCATTGTCACAATGTATCCCTTCAACAACCTTTCTCTGGGAATATTATAAAAATAGTCTGATGGTAGTGTTTGACTTCCTCATCAAGTCTCAAGAGTGGGGAGAAATTTTCTTAAGAAGCAGAAATCAGACATCTTCTTTCACGTAACTTTTTTTTTTAACCAATTTTTATACAAGTCATCCCTCCCTTAGATCTTTCTACCTCTCCACTGCATTTATTAATGTAGTGCAATGGCTAGACAGAACTCACTGCCCATAGTTATAATTATGGGGTTCATTAAGGAGGCAACAAACTACAATTCAGGAACAGCCATGACTCAGGACATAGTTCTTTGTTCAAGACAGTTTCTCAGCCATATCCTAAACTAGACCTCTCCCTGATTCTCTCTTGGCCCTTAACCACACAGTCCCTTGGTTTATTGGCCCCTTGGGGTTCCTGGGAGGGCCCAACTCATATCATGCTTCAACAAATGTTGAAACAAAACCTATTTAGCTCAACCAGTAGTGTCCAGAGGCACCCCGCTCTTTGGTGTGAGGGTGCTCAGCTTTCTACTCGCAGGCTTTCCCACGGCTAGTTCTGCTAAAAGTTCCCAGAAGCACCCCACTCTGTGAGAAAGATGCTTAGGCAGCTCTCTCCAGGAGTTGGCACTCAAACTGTAGCCACCTTGCTCAATGAGCTGGGAAGTTTGCTTCACTCGCTCAATGCTGTTCTCCCATTCCGGTGCCGCTGTTTCTCTGATGCAACTTCTTGTGGTTTTTGTCATCTCCAGTGTTAAAAGCTCTCTTGATCAGACTCCTGTGTCACCATTCTATACCCTGTCTGTGTCTCCTGGGTCTGTCTACATTCTATACTCTTTCTGTTAACTCAAGTCTAAAGGAATCACTCTACTCCAGCGTCTTCTTCTTGTTGGTATACACCTATACACATAAGTACACTACACACTTCTGAGAAGGCTCATGTTAACCCTAGGAAGATGACAAAACTGACAAATCACCTAATTAGGGTTCCATACACCTTATTTGTATGCTTTCCCCATAAGGGTGCTACCCAATTTAGTTGCATTATTCGCAAGATATACAATCCTTTTGGGTGGAAACCAATGATCTCATTTTCATTGTCCCTCCCAGTCATTTGGTGAGCACTATAAGATCACAGTGAGAAGGGGCCACATCAAGGCAATTCATTTCCCTGTAGATATTTATGGAGAAAGTCACTGATAATATTTTTTACTTATTTTTCTCATAGCCACTTGGCTTCATAACTTGGCAAGCTGAGGTGGGCTAGCAGCAAATTCCAGTCCTTAATTATGAAACATGTGATACAGCTTAATATACAGGTCCCCTGACTCTTCAGGATATCTCAATAACTAATTCTTAAGCAAATACAATGCTTTAAATTCACAAGGTTCATTTCATTTTTCCTTTCTAAGAACAGAGGATGTCTGCTTTTCCCAGACTTCTTTATAAGTAGATTAGTGCCCAAGGAGCAAATTCTGACCAGTGCATTGTAAGTGGCAGTGATAGTGTCACATTTAGACAGAAGTATCGGATAGGAGGATCTCTGACATCTCATGTCACATGGATAAAAGAGTTAACCTCCTTGCAGGGCTTGTAGCATACATTTTAAAAATGAAGTCTTTATATGAGGCTATGGAAATTTTGTGATTACTTGAAGATAGAAGAAATTCACAGCATCAATGTATTGAAAAGAATTGGTTAATTTAAGAACTTTTCATCAGATAGTGAACAATTGAGGACTGATGGAATTAAAGGGAAAAGTGTGAGCTACATTCGTTTAAAAAAAGACTTTAGAATGGAAACAGTAGCAAGTGAGATGCTTCAGCAAGCATATATATCCCTTCACCATATTTATTCAGTCTATATTTTGAGCAATAATATGAGAAGATGGATTATATGAAGAAGTACACAGCATCGGCATCAGAGGAAGAATCATTAATAATATGCTGATGAAATTACCTTGCTTGTTAAAAGCAAAAAGGATTTGTAGCACTTACTAATGAAGATCAAACACTACAACCTTTTGTGTAGATTAAACCTAAACAAAAAGAAAACATTTTTTTTTCTTTTTTCACACAACAAAACCATCATGGTAACGCAGAAAAGATTTTATTTGTCAAGGATTTCATTGTCCTTGTATCAATAATCAATGCTCATGGAAGCAGCAGTCAGGAAATAATATTAAACTAGGCAAATCTGGTGTACAAGATACATTTAAAGCGTTAAAGAGCAAGATGCCACTTTCAAGAACTAAGGTTTGTCTGGCCCAAGACATGATATTCTCAATAATCTCATATGAATGAGAAAAATGGACAATGACTAAGAAATACTGAAGAATGTGTACCTTTGAATTAAGGTCTTGGTGAAGAATATTGAGTATCTCATGGGTAGAGGGTCAACAATAAAGAGGAAGAACATCACGACATCAGTAAAGGGGATTTCATAGTGCATGCATTCGTGGGTTTAAACTTGGCATCAATTATGAGAATAGTGAAGAGCCTGGTAATTTTTCTTTTCTATTGTCCATGCAATTGCTATGAGTTGGAGCTGATTCGACACTACCTATTTATCACTTCTTATTATGAAAAATACATGGGATGCCTACCATAATCCAGCCAAATTTCAAATGGAAATGATTTCTATTTTGTATATTAGGTTTATACTCTACTAACTTCTTCTCTTCAATTGTGTGCTTGTACCGAGGCAGCTCCGAGGGCTGAGCATGACCTAGATTTTTGCCTATTGTCTACAGACACCTTGTTGAAAGGAAGACCTTTCTGACTGGAGAAAATTAGAACCTAAATTGTAAATTAGGAGCTAAGGAGAGAAAAACATTGATGGTTTGTGAGTATCAAAATTACCTGGAAAGCTCAGTCAAAATGCAGATATGTCTTATTCTAAAAAATAGTACAAACACAAAAATAAACAGAAAATATATATGGCTCTCGAGTCCAACTTGTAGTAAGTGCTTAGGACAGCCTGTGCAATTTCTACGATTGTAATCTCTACGGGAACAGACTGCCATATCTCTCTCCTGTGGCATGACGGTTCAAATGGCTCACCTTGAGTCAGCAGCAGCAGGGGTTCCCCTCAGAGAGACACTCAGTTAGTTGATCTGGGCTTGAGTCATGCAAATTTTAATGCACAGTCAAATGTATTCTGATGAGGATGCATAAAGGAATGTACTTTGAGAAGACTTAGTCCAGACTTAATAGCGGGATAGTCTCTTACAAACGGAAACCCTACAGGGAAACTAGAGGAAGGATTCTCATAGGTTAGTTTTCTAAAGGTACCCCGTGGAATACCTCATCTGAATTACCAAGGACAGTACTTACAAATGCAGCATCCTAGACAATGTCTTCATTCTAATAAATCAGTCCCTGCTGGAGGGTTGGTCTACCCTGGGATCTACATTTTAACCTTTTTCCCAGGCAAGCACTGGACTTCCACCTGAAAAGATCTACAGTTTGAACCCACCACCTGCTCAAAAGAAAATTTGGCAAGATTCGAGGTTTTGGAAATGCTATGTGGCAATTCACCTCATTCCTACAGGGTTGCTATGATTTTGAATCAACTTGATGGCAAATTTTAACTTTGGTTTAGCCATAAGAATCGATTGTCCTTCTGTACATACTTTTATAATGATTTCAATTTATTATTCATGCATTCTTCTGAACAGGAATTCTCATAGGTTAGTTTTCTAAAGGTACCCCGTGGTACCTTTTCCCATTCACTCCTAATCCTCAAACTGGAAGCGAATCCATCATTATTAGTGCCTTTACAAGTATAATACAATGTGAATCTAAAAATAACTATGTACCAGAGATATGGACATACTTAATTTTTATTTCAAGATAAATAGTAAATATACCTTAATTTTCTATTGGGCAGACAAATTGCGTATTATAGAATGCTAGTACAGTCTAGAAGACACAAAATAATTTTCCTTTAATACTTAAATAAATGATGTAATATTTAAAATGAAATTATATAAAATCATAACATAGCAAGGCCAGATGGCCATCACATGCTTAATAAAGCATTTTATTAGCTGTGTGTAGGCTTAAGTTAACCATTTATTTTACTTGAAACTATTATGGGTTGGATTAATAATTCCATGGAAGTGTTATTGTTATAGAAAGACTGTCACTTGAATCTTACAATCTAGAATTGGCACAGGATCAAGGGTCAGAAATTGGCCTAAAGTCTCAACCCAATTGCTAATTATTTGAGTGTCATTAAGAAAGTCACTTAACCTGGACAATATGTTTCTGTATTGAACTGATTTTTTTTTTTATGAGAGTTTTGAAAAAGTGATGTATATGCAATTAATTTATAAGCCATATATAATTATGGAAATGTGAGTTTATACAGCCACACGATGATTTCACTATGGTTATAAAACTGAGCAGCACTTATTAAACACTTAAAAGTCTCAGACATTGTATGTTCCATACATTATATCACTTAATACCTAGTAATATTATTATTATTTCTTTATAGCTACCAGGAGGGTGGGGCTTAAAGAGACCATGAAGAAGTGAACACGAATAAGAAAAGTCAGAAGTCCTGGTGATGCAGGGATTAAAAGTTGGCATTTGGAATTTATCAGCCAATCAATGAGGGTAAGATGAGATTGTATCTCTCAAGAAGGGTCAGTTCTACTTTGTGCTGAAAGATCAATATTAATTAGACTCCATCTGAGGACAATGGATTTGGATTTTTCTCTAACTTAAAGAGAGAAGCATGGCTCATAGTCATCTCTAGTTGACATAACACCTGTGTTCCTACCTAGATCCTTTTCTTGGGCAGTGATATCTTTGTAGCAGCCTACAAGACACTCGGCTCAATTATGGATCCTCATGGCCCCTAAAGACACTTTTGTTCTTATTACCATTTGCCTCATTGAAAGTATAGAGTTAGATAAGACATTCAACTGTAACATGTTGGGTTAAGGAATAACAGTAATCTCTGAGATATTTCTCTATAGTAAAAGTATGACCCATTATCTTTTTGATCCCTATATAGCTAATGATGAAACCTTTGACTTTATATTTCTTATACTGTACTGACATCTTCAATGGAAATTGATACTTAACATAATTTAGCTTCTGAGAGCACCAAAATTATCAACTTTTTTCACAATAAGAACTCAAGTTTTTATGTGTCTGCCATTAGCATTTTCATTTATTTTTCTTCACTAAGAAAGAAAACCATAAATTAAAAGAGTAATTTCTCAGTTTTCCCAAAAATATGTCATGGCTTGAAACATGGTCATTATCAAGAATAAGACTGATAAGAAAAAAGCATTTTCTGCCTTAGGGTTTGGAGCCATTTTGCACTGTTCACTCTCAACAGATTTGAGAAAGAACAAACACACTTCTATCTTCCAAGTCAACATCCTGGGACACACATCAAAGATGGATTCACTTATTCAGGAAGGAATCCAATCAAGAACAAGTTCTTTGCTTTGTGATGGGTGTTATTCTGCTTGGGTCCTTCAGGACAGGTAAGATTGTCTTTCACTCTCTCACTACAAGTTTTATGGTGAGTCATATTTACACTATTGTACTGTTGTTAGCAGTCAGCAAGTTGCACCAACTCCTGGGAACCTTATATGTAATAGAAGGAAACATAAGCAGCCTGGTTCTGTGAAATTTTCATGATGTTAGCGTGTCTGAGGACATTGCTGTGGCTACTACGTAAACCGATCTCCTTGAGGGTTTCCCTTGTTTGCACAGAAATTGGCCTTCTTCCTGAGGATGCAATATCCAAAGCAAGTGAGTTGCAGTCTTGTCATGCTCATGTTTAAGGAGTATTCCACTTGTATGTTCACTTACCTTGGAGAGCCCCATTTCCACGATCTTCTCTCAAACAACAGAAGTGGAATAAAACTTCTAATTGCTTTCTCCATCCAGCACTTATTAACACTGGGAGAAGGTGACAGTGAACCACATCTTATTAGCCACCAGAGCAATGTATTAAAGGAGAGCCTCTCTCATTTTGGGTATTCTACAGTTTCCACCAGAATCAGCAAACTTTGTGTTTCTAATATTCCCAGAGAATAGTAGAATATTCCTGAAGTTAATTCACAGAATCGATGGAAAGGCCATGATTTCCTGGGTTCTCCTTTTCTGATGGAGAGTGAGGTATGATCAGCCCTATTCTGAGGTTCCAGCTGTCTCCCTCTTGGTGAGGGAATGCTCCCAATTAAGGCTTTTAGGTCCATCCGTGTTTTCCAGTCTTATACTATCAGGGATATTAGAAACCTCGTATAGTTATGTTCTTTTCAGAATACTATGGTACAGAATTTGTAAACTGGTATCTCTTAGGGTGGATATGGCTCAGAAAAGTGTTCTACTTGTCTCTTTTAAAAATATTTTCAAACCATCCAATAATTGAAAGTTTACACAAAAAAGTGAATTCTTTGACTCTCCTGAAATACTGAGCAATCTCACATCACTGGACCTAAATTTCCAGGAAACAATCAACTAGAACTAAGTCACCCCATTTCCAAGAAATATGAAAATATGTACTAGTCAATTAATCCCAAGTTCAATGCTCTCATTATCGCTGACTGTAAAATCAAATACCATGTACCTTTTACACTCGTGTTTCAACATTTTATGATAGAGAATAGCTTTCTGTACATATGTCCCAATATACAAATTACTCACCTGAGAAAATGGGCATTATATTTATATTTGGCCCTCTTTTCTCTGTTTCCTTACCTCTGATCCTTGTCATTTGAATTCATAACCTTCCTCAAATGCTTAAATGGAAAGATGGGTTTTAGAGACCAAACTCTACTCTAAATCCCTAACAATATCAAATTTCCACTATCACTCCTACAAATATATTGATGATTTTGTATTTACTTCCACTTAATTTTCAATACTTTCTTGCTATTTTTGTCCAAGGCCTAGACTTATCCTAATACACCTTAGAAAGAGGTTCCTCCGCGTTCCCGGTACCTAAGTCAAATGATGATTTCCTGAAATAGAAATTTTGTTAGATATGAATTCAAAAGCCATTAAAGTGGGGAGAGGAGGAGTTAACACGTGTTAGTACAAGAGAAATGGCACAAAAATATAGCTTTATTGATGCTAACAACTTTAGGCAGTTTAGAGAACCATAGTGTATGTACAACGAGGCGGAGAACACCAGATATTCCGGCAATGGTATGCTTGGCTCATTGAGAAGATGTGCTGCAGGGTTTCTGTTGAGTTTAGTCCTACAGCCTCTACTAGAACCAGCTGTTTGTTCTGTGACTTTGACCTTGGGATCAAGTGTACCTGACTGATTCATACTGTGAGGTTGACCAACAGGTTCAAAGGATACACATTTAAATTGGTTGCTTTGTTTTAAACATGTAGGCAGAGAAGAGAATACCGTTTTAGGCATCTTTCACATACTGACCTTCTAGGGCCCAAGCAGAGTGTGCTCTTCTGAGCCCTTTAGAGACAAGAATTCTGCATTCGGGTCCTGCAGGTCTTTTGTCTCCTAGAAATAAATAGTTTTTGAAAATCAATAATGAGGACACAGTCTGATAGTCCATTAGATGATAAAAATGCAAGTTATTCCCATAGGCTCATGATACAAAGAGGGTTGGTTGAGATAGCAGCCACCACCCACCACAGAGTAATTATAGGATATAAAAGTCATTGTTATTAGAAAAATCCGTAAAATGGTGCAGAGCCAGGGCTGAGATCTGGGGAGCAGGGGCTTCCAGTCTGGGGCCATTTTGTGTCCATTGAGTTTCTGACTCTTGGGGAACAGGCTTACAGAGGTGTGTCTCCCATTGGGGCTGGGTATGAATCTCGGCCCGGCTTTTGCTCCTAAGGTGACTCTCCCCTTCACAATAGGTGACACAGCAACGACAGGCGGCAGAGGGCTTCCCTCTGTGCTTTGACATCACGCCTGGAGATGGAGAGGGACCTTCAGCCCTCCCTGAACTGTAGCGTCCGGGAGGTGCTTTCCAATGACTTTTCCGCTTTTGAACGTGGTCCAGACTTGTGTCTGACTGGGAAGAGCAGCTCTCGTTCCAGCCAGAGCTGGCACTCAGACTTCTCAGGGGAAGAGCCAGCCTCAGGGCCTTCCAGAATTTGGAGCCAGAATGTTTGGACTTTTCTCCCTTCCAGCTCACAAAAGACACCGACTCCTTCAGTTGCAGGATGCCTGGGTGTGGATGCTCAAGGGGGCGGTACTCAACTACAATGAGCTTAGTGGCAATGGAGTTTTGACACATGACCCCCAATTTAAACTCCAGCAGGCTGATGCTTTTTTCTGTCACATAGTCTGGACTCAGCACAACAATCATCCTTCGGCTTCTCTGAATGAAGTCAAAAACCGCTTCCACCGTGTCTACAGCAAAATGAAAAAATATGATAATGGCTATTGAAAAATTACATGACTTCCAGTTCATTATTGTCCTTACAGCGAAGGATAGGCCATAAAATAAGCACTTTAAAATATAGTGTTTTAGGGTAATAAAGACTCTGATAAATAAATAATTTACTCTGATAAGGAACCCCAGCTATGCCATACTTACCAAAAGCTGTGAAGCACCTGCTACTTTTGAGGATGGGCATCGACTGTTTTCAGAGCAGCCCATTTCAGTTCGATTTGTAAATGAATACTTCTTAGATTAGAAGTTTCCTTTCCTTCCATTTTAATCTAGTAGTCTTAGCTCTGACATCTTCAAATACATCAAGTAGTTGACAACATGTACGTATTGTGACTTCTCTGTATTTTCTTTTCATCTCTATAATTCACTTAAACATTTTAATGTTTTTCTCCTTACCACATGGCTTCATCTCTCTTTGCACACTTATTCTCTCCTGAACGAGCTTCAATTTCTATGTGTATGTACTGAAATCCATACTGAGCTGGATCTGATCTGATCAGAAAAGAGCAAAAAGAACACCGGGGACATTTTCAGTGGCAAGGGTTGGGTTGTTAACTGAGTCTGTGGTTCTATCCTACCAGTCTCTCAGTGGAGCAAGTTGCTGCAGTCTGCTTCTGTACAGACGTGCAGCTTTGGAAACCCCTGGAACAGCCCTACTCTCTTCTGTAGAGTGCAATCTAGCTATTGGATCGCTACAGTCGGAATTGACTCGAAATCAACAGCTTTGGTCTTTTGCATGATGCTTATGGGCTCCCTGAGTGGTGTACATGACTAATGTACTTGCTGATAACTGAAAGGTCGGAGGTTCCATTCCACCCAAAGGTACCGTGGAAGACAGTTCTGATAATTTTCTGACACAGTAGTCACTGAAATCCATATTAGGCACTTACTCTTAAACATGTGGACTCCCCATGACTTGTTGGCAATTTAAAAACTATTCATATTATTCTCTAATACTTAAAAAATTAAAAAAAATGTTTTTTGCTTGTGTGTGTGTATAAAGTGGATTAGAAATTTAATGACAGGGGCATGGTGACAATGTGTAAGAATCTGTCAATTCATTAAGATCTCTGGCCAACCATTCTTTACTAATCATGACTGAGTTGGGTTTGGACAGATCCCAATGGAAAGTCTGTTAAATAGAAGTAGTGATTACCTCACTTGGAGATCTGTTAGCACTGAATGCAGACAGTGTGGTTTTCTGAAGAAAAGGAATTCCTAATGGATAAATCAGCCATTGACAATTTTGAAACAAGAACTGGAGTCAATCCATAAGGTTGAATGTCAAATGTATTTGGGACCAGGGGCAAAATTGACTGAGGGACTTTTTAGTCTTCAAGGCAAGCTGGAAGTTTGCAGTATATTTGATAATGAACTTGACTGGGAATGAAGAAACTGTGCTTCTTACCAAATTAATTCTTTTTAATTTGTGAACTTGACATTAATTTGGAAAGAACCCAGAAGTCACATGGAATCAGATCTTAGGAACATGAGTCTGGTTTTAACAAGAGTTTAAAGTATTTTAGATAGTTCAAATTTCAATTTTAGAAACAGAAATCTAAATTTGCACTTATTCTTTTTGTGTGTGTTTTACTTTGAAAACATTACTTAAAGAGAATGTAGGTGTGTGCCAATGGGGATACCACTGTTGATAAAAGAGCATTGTCATAGATCTAAAGAAAATTGTCCCTAAAGTTTGTGACTTTTTTTCAAACCAGCACTCCACCCTGTAAGTTGGGTATTTACATTGGAAAGAGAGATGTGCTTCTCAGGTGCGTGTTGAGCTCACTAAGGGCCCTTACTTGGTACTTCAAAGGAGGCCGATTCTTTGTCATATTATTTTAATACCTTCTTTCTCCAATGTTAAATCTTCATATTTGAGGATGGCAATTACTGCTTCTTTTTAAAAAAATTACTTGGAAATTGAACTATAAATTAGATGGTTTATTCTGGTAGGACTGAAAAAATGAGGTGTAACTCTTTGCGTAGCATTTTGGTTCTGGAGTTATGTTTTCTGGTATAGAATTCAGTAGTTCACATACTCCTTATTTTAGAAGTGATCATCTCCCTGAGTTAATCAAGAGGATAAACTAGGAATGCTTTTTTGTTGTTGTTAGCTAGGTGGCTGGTAGGCGAAAACTCAATACACCTGTCTTCCCTTGATGTGTAGCAAAAACAACAAAAGGAGGGGGCACCTGATTTAGAATCAGATAAGAATTAAAATCTTGGCTTCCCTATTAACTCTGAGTTCATTTTAGTATTTTTAGCCTAATTTTTTCATCTTCGCTTATGTGAAGCACAGGAAACTCCTTGGTAGATTTGTTTCCTTCATTATCAGAGAACTACGTCCACTTTTTTGCCAATCTACATCACACAGCATCACCACCCACTTGTCCATGGAAGTTTACACGTTGTTATGATGCTGAATAAATTCCAGTGTAGCTTCCAGATTAAAATAGACTAGAAAGAGAGGCTTGGTACCCTATTTCCAGAAATTAGCCACACAAAAAAATCCGATGGAGCACAATGGTTTAATCCACTGCTGATACCAGTGATGTTGCAGGACTGGACAGCATTTTGTTCTGTTCTGGGTGGTGCCACTGTGAGTCAGGGCTGACTCAATGGTAGCACTAACAATAAAATGCACATAGGGGGAGTAAATGTGTTGGGTTGCTAAAAAAAAAATTAAAGATACTTATATGTAAAATCAGGCAGAGTGGCATAGTGGTTATGTATTGGGCTGCTAACCACAATGCCAGCAGTTTGAAATTACCAGCCACTTTACATGAAAAAGATGAGGTTTTCTAAGTTTGTAGAATTACAACCTCAAAAAACCCACGGGGTCAGTTCTACCCTATTCTATGGAGTCGCTGTGAGTTGGAATCTACTCAATGGCAGTGAGTGTTTTGTTTTTTAATATGTAAATGTATGCACTTGCAATTTGCTATAGATATTAAACTAAAGTTTGGCAGTTTGAACCAACCCAGAGAATATATTGAAGGGAGGCCTGAAGATCTCTGCTTCCTTAAAGATTACAGCAAAGAAAACCCTATGGAATCGTTCTACTCTGTACCACATTGGCTTGCCATTAAATGGGGGTCGACTTAACAAAAACAATGGCAATAGCATATTGAACTATAAATAAATAGCTTTCATTAAGTTAATACTATTTAATGTCTAATGGACACAATATTAAAATAATGTAGTCTAATATTTATGGACTCTGGCTCAATTCTGCATATTAACTTTAGAGTATGCACAAGATCTATAAAGAAAAATAGGATTTATTTTAGGGCTATAGTTTAAAATAAGTTTGGGTAAAAAATGCTGAAACACTTCCTCTCCTAGTCCCTTGTTAAGTTACCTTACATCCACCAGGTTGAAAAGAGAAGTTATTGAATGTGTCTCTCAGACCATATTTCAAATTTACCTCAGTGTTGAAGACCTAGTGATATCAAGAAATAAATGAAGAAAGGCTCCTGGGAGATATAATAAGGCCAGGGATAGCTTGGTAGATGAAGTTTAAAGTTCTGATTTTGAAACTTCTAAAAGTATGTTTTAGTTCATTGAATATATCTAGAGTTGAAGTCAACTCCAGACTGATCACCACTTATCCAAAGCAAAATGCACACATATAAAAACTCAATAAAAATTTTTCAGATTTCTGCTTGTGTAGGTCTAGTAATGGGAAACCTAGTATCTCTTATTAGTTAATTTCACCATTGTTCAACTGTGTATAAAGTTTTTTCCTATTGAATATTATCTGTTTCTTTTTAACTTTCATCCATTGATCCTATAAGTATAAATTTTGTGACTTATTTAAAAGAGGAAAACTCTTCAGTAGACAAATGTTTACTATGTTATTTTAGAGCACATTATAGGGGCTCAATAAATATTCTTGAAGTAAATAAATGAATAGGGATTTTTTTAAAGCAAGATCATCTCCCTGTTATCACGATTTAATATATTATTAACTCAAAAGAAATGTTGGTTTGAAGTCTGTGATATAATGTAATTTTTTTTCTAAAAGATCATGAACTGAAAGTAAGCATTGATTCCTTGATGCTATAATAAAGCATCACTGGCTTCTTGCATTAAAACCTATAAAAGGTAAATGATATTCATAAGTTGGTCAAATAGAGCAGAAAGGAATAGGCTTGTATCACTGTTTAAAACTATGTTGTTTCTCTTTTGATATTATATAAATATATAAAATGAGTACAGCCTTCACACAGACACACACACACACACACACACACACTCCATGTGTATTAGTCTGATCCATTTCACACAGTCAGCTTTCATTTGATCACATATGAGGGGGCCTTTAAAAAGTTTGTGGAAAAATTCTATGATATTTCAAATCTATTTTCTAAAGTTGTTTGAAGCCTCTCCATAAAAGGAAATTTTGTTGAGATGAACAAGGTCCTGTTTCTTTCCGAGATTAATCTCAGAAAGAGAAACTTAACTAATGTGGTTTATCACTTTTCTTATTTTAAAAGTTATCAGTGATTTTTGTAGCCTCTCTCCTTATGCCTATAGATGATAATAAAGACATAAAACACATGCACAAAATAAAATTCACAGCTGAAAATAAATGGTTTATTTAAAAAATAAGCAAATTTACAAATAAAATGAAATATGGAAAATATAAAAGTACATGAAGAAAATAAAAAAAGAAATCTTAAAATATGAAAACAAAATGACGGTTTACAAGTGGAGTGATATGTTTGCATTCCAATACAATGAGAACCCTACAAAATCATCTGTGCTGCAATACAGAGGAAAATTAAATAAACTTTGTATGACTGCATATTAGACATACTATACATCTCTCAAGGCTCTTTGTTAACTTGGGTGCCGAACATCTTTTGATTATATGTGTGAAAGGTTTTTCTTTTAACAGTGGAGACTGGATTTCTTCTCATTCACTTAATTACCGGTAGGTTTCCTTCTCCTCTTAGAGTATTCTTGTACTAGGCATCTTCTGGAATATAAAACAAACCCAAAATCTTGAATCAAGTTTTCTCAGGTTGAGTTATATCACTTAGAATTGAGGTGCTTTAGATTTTATCTTTTGGAAAAGTCCAGTACTAAAGGTAGCTGTATATACAGGAAAAAATAAATACATATCAAGGAGTTTCTAGAGTCACCCAACATTTTGAAAATATGGAATCAAAAAGTTCAGAAAAGCTGGCCAAGTTATGCCTCTTGGTGTTGAGTGCCCTTGGCTTGCTTAGAGCATGTGCGCGGATTGGCGTGTAGTTTACCTGATGGCTCTCTGGTCTTGTGAATGAGCAGTAAACAGGGAGTAATGGTAACTTGTAATAAGAAAAAGCTTTCTCCACATTAAAACAATTAGACCTGAAAGTGATGCCATATCTTAGTTTTTTAGTCAGATTCAATGTAAAATAATCAATAACTCTTTCATGGAGACATAATTTACTCTTTGTGTACTTTAGTACAAAGGAAGGACATAAATGTGGGAGACATTTCAGAATCACTTAGCAGCATTCATACTATTAGGATATGGGCCTCCTTAAATCATCAACCATACCTAGACCTATTTGTAGATATTTTATTCTCCTTTCTTTTATTACTCACCAGACCAAATAGAGATTTACATCTCCAGCTCTTGAGCACTAAGATCAGCATAAGCTACTTTTATGCCTGTCTTCTGGGACCATAGTAAGTAATTAACTAATGCCAATGGCTCTGTGTGTAACGGGCTCCATGACACTCCTTCTAACTGAAGCAGGGGGCAGGCACTAAAGCCTCCCACCACTCTGTGAGCTGTGAATTCACAAAAAACATTAGTGTACAGAAAAGAGTCTGGCAAAAGCATTACAGTAGAAGCATAAGTAAAACTAGACAAGCATTCAGTGGATTATAGCATCATGCCATGAACCATTTAAAGTCCCAAGCATGTAAATGACAGGGCTGCAAAAAATTCCATTATCTTTTAATTCCATTTTGCCACAAACTTCTTGAAGTCTCTCTCTCTCTATCTATATCTCTCTCTATATATGCAAGCACATATACACACAATCACATATGATATATATACACACATACACAGACATACAAATATACATACTTCAGTGAATATGAGGATATATATCTACATGTAATATAGATATTCACCACTCGGTAAACTCTGGACTTTGCTTCTGTTGTTTTTAGTCTTTTGGACCGTTTAAAACAAACAAATGTTCTTTGACAGTGAAATGGTTTGGAGTGAATTTATTAACTGTACCAGTGAGAAAAATATAGCGAGTATCAGGGTCCAACTAATCCCAGCAGAATAATAATGCTAAAAAGGCCTTTCAATTCAAGCAACTGGGCTAAATCCCCACATTTTACAATGTAAGGACAAAAATAAATGAGGTAAAATCACTTTCCCAGCATTTCTCTTTAGCTAGGCTGGGATTAAAAGACAAACTGCCACAGGCCTGATCTGATGCACTCCTCACAAGCCGGGAAATCCTCTGAAAGTACCTTGCAGCTATCTTACCCTCTATTAGCACCATTAGAAGACATTTCCTTTCATACAGAAGCAAATCACCATGAATGATACAAGGTACAGGAGCTGGGGAGATGACAACGATAAATATGGCTTCAACTCCACATGATCACTGTACAGAAATAATAAAATTTATGATTTGTTAAAAATGACATTAATTAAGTGCCTGAAATGAAGGGAAGGCTGGTATAGTAGAAAAAACCGCAGGTAAGTCTTTGAATATCAATGTCAAGGAACATTTTCAGATAGAATGTTGTTACATCATCCTAAGTGGGCACCAGTCTGGCTGTAGTAGCATACAATATAGCAGAATGAGCAAAAGATCTCATTATCTTGAACTAAACAAATCTAGGCCCTGATGATATTTTTTAATGGATGCATAAAAAGAAAAGAAAAACTATACTCGGAAATTCAGAATGACCCTGCTAACAGATGATTTGTTTTTAAGGGTCATGAAATCGAGTGGCAAGGTCTGCCCCATAATGTGCCGATGACACTGAAGGCAGAGAGACACAAGGGAAAAGGGAGAGGGATGCAAAAGAATCGATTCACGTCAGCAATGTCCTTGCCTGGAAAGAACACAGCGACATGAGAAACTGGCGATAAGATCACTGTACCACTTAGTAACGCCGGAGGAAGCAGAGCAGCCAATTATGTGGTCACCCTGAATTTATCCCCATAGGGAAGCTCTGACAGACTATTTTGCTGCCCATGAAACCATAAACCTGTATTAAAAGAAAGGGGAATACTTTCTTCCTGAAGCAGTCTTGGCTCCCTCTACCCATTTTTATTGTCGATTTCATACATTTTTTAAGGACGAATAGGAGAGGCCTTGCTCATCACTGCTAGACCACCTGTGACTTCTCTTCACTGGCATGGCCACCTGCAGTTGCTTCCAGAACCTGCCCCGTGGATACTTGGATTTCTCCCCTTTCCATTTAATGACCGTGAGCACCGTCTTAGCCCTCTTCAGCTCTTTCACCTTCATCTCCTTCACAGCTTTGTACTGCACTAAAATGACGTTGATGCTGCCCCGAGAGGCCATGTTTTCTAGGCCAGCCTTGAGCTCCAGGAGGGCTTGGGTTCCCTGGAGTACGTAGTTGGGGCTTAGGACAACCAGGAGTCGTCTGCTTTTCTTAATGAAGCTCAAGGTCTCATCCGTGACAACTGGGAAAGAAAACACCATGGGGGTTAGTGTTGGTCAAGGAACCCACAGAAGCACAGGGCTTAAGGGGAAAGGGGAAGGACCTAAGAGTAACAGGATGAGGAATGAAGGGAAACTTTTTACTGACAACTTTGAACAGCTTTGAACAATTTAATCTTTAAACCCAACCACTCTGTTCATTAAAGGCCACACTATTCAGGGAGAATGGAAATTACAGACTGTGTTAGACAGGGTTCTCTAGAGAGATAAAACCAAATTGCTGATAATTAAATATATTTATTTATAAAGATAATTAGATATATAACAAGAAATGAACTGTTAAATTATATACAGATAAATATAAGAAATGAACAGTTAAATTATAAGCACTACAAATGGCTCAGAGTGAGGAGAAGGACTGCTAGTCTCACACACACACACACACACACACAATCCAAATGGATTCCAGAGAGGCCTGGAGCCCCCAAAATAGTGCATTTCTGTGATGTCAGTCTTTAAAATCCTAGAGACTAGGAAGAGAGGAATTATCCTGAAATCAGTTATCTTCCAATGGTGTGGACTCCTGTGTTCCAAACAAATAAGCTTCAGAGCCCTTTCTCCCCAGTGGTGTCATTGTACCAACTTTCTCTTCAATGATATCCAGGTACTAATTGTTCAGTATCACCGGATAGTCAAAGCAGATACACATCATAGAATTAAAATATTATTTTTTGCTCATGCCAAACAACAAGATTTTGAAGCTTGATTTTTTTTTTTTTGATGGTCCTTCCCAGTGGCTGAAAACTGATATTGTGTCGTTGGAAAAGCAACTTAAATAAGAGTCTAGTCAATTGAATGGCATTTGGGCTGTAAACATATTTTCAGCTCAGCTTCTTATTCTGCTCTCCTCGTTGTTGTCTAAATTAATCCCTGAATCCTCTCCTCAAACTCCTCTTACTAGAGAGCTATGTGTTTCAGCAGCTGCCTGCCGATGTGCTCGCTTTCATTAACAGGCAAATGTTTTTCTTTGGGTCAAAAAGAAGATGAGATGAGAAAAAGCAGGAAAGAAAATGGAAATGTGATGGAATTTTATTCTACTGTCAAGGGTTCTGAATATTTCCTGTCACCAAATTCTTGGGACTAATCTATCTCTGGATTAAACCTTTTCCTGGCGTTCACATAGGAGCAAGCATCAGGGAATGGCCTCGTGCTGTGGAAATCTATCTCAGGGCTCACCGAACTTCCCTCAGCAGTTATGCTCCTCCTTCATTTCTTTACTGAGACAAAGGCAGTGGGGAAAGCCTTGCAATTACAATCTAGCAGGTAAAGCCAGGAAGAGAAACCAGGGATTTGTCATTGTTCAGGCAGCACTGCTGGAGGTTGTCCTTGTGTAAGCAAAGAAAGAGACCCAGAGACAAAGAGGATTATGTCAGACAGGCACAGAGAAGGGAAAATGATGCGAAATCTAGCCATCAAAAGCAAGTTGCAAAAACAATTCTGTAGAACTTGAATCCATCAAAGAACTATCAATCCCTATTGGAGAGACTTACACTGTTACAGACTTTTTCACACTGTAGGTCAGTGTTGTGTAATGGCTCGGTGGATGTATGTATGTACGTATGTATGAATTAATACCTGGTTTGAGAGAATTAAGTCTTAAAGTGGGTGGTATTTTTCCTTTATGTAATTAATTCATCATTTCCCAGTAAAGTGATACTGAAAGATAAAGGCATCAGAGAACACAGGTTTGATGGACATTAGATGACTGGAAAGACAAAATAACTGATCCTTTTAATTAAACCTGAGAATAAAAATTTAATCTATTGAAATGAGGGTGCCCTGGTGGCCAGGTCAGGTAAGCATTGAATTGCTAACCACAGTCATTGGTTCAAACCCACCAGCCATTCTGTAGGAGAAAGATGAAGCTAACTGCTCCACAAAAGATGTACAGCCTTGATGACCCTGTGGTCACCATGAATTGTGGTCAATGGCAATGGTAATATACTATATATACATACATGTTAGGTAAGTATGCTTTCAGATGAAGAAAATTCATTTACCACAAGATCAGAGATATTATCTGCATTTGAAAAGTGTTTACTAAAATAGATTCAAATGGACCATTATTTTATGTATTACTGGTAGATCTGAAAATGAGAGATTAAAAATTTTTTTTAATTCAGAAACTCCATTTTCTTAGCTAGTTTTAAAAGATTTTAGTATGTATTTCCAATGTATAAACACAGAGAAAGAAAGAAATGAATCAAAAAGGGAAATTCAGTAGCATTTATTTGCTAGAAAATAAGGGGAACAAAATAAAATGAGCAAATGCCAAAGGCAAAAATTCTCATTTTTATTGATGAGTAGTAGTGTAAGGAAAGATTATATGCACTCTCTTCTATAACTTAGTTTTCATAAATTTTTCTTGGTAAGAATGTTTTGTTGTAACTAGGTCAAATTTTATAATAATGAATATTATTAATGTCCACCATGTAACCTGGGAAAAAAAATTCAACAAAAAGCAGTGCAGATTATGTTAAAACTTCATGGAAGACTTAAATGTGTGTTACTTAGTGAAACAGTAATCCACTGTGAGGGAGCCCTGGTAGCCCAAGTGGTTAGAATCTAGACTGCTAACCAAAAGCCAAGTGGTTCAAACCCACCAACCACATCATGAAAGGAAAGATGTGACAGTTGGCTTCCTTTAAGATTTATAGCCTCGGAGACCCTGTGGCGTTCTATTCTGTCCTCTAAGGATTCTATGAGTTGGAAGCAACTTGATATCCATGAATTTGAGAGTCTTCTATCATCCACCCTTTTCTTAATAAATTCTTAAAACTTATAAAGGAAAATACTTTCATGCTAAACTGAGCTAGTATAATCCACATATTTTAAAGTAGTTTTAAAGTAGTATTTTAAAGTTAGCCAATTCTATTGCATAAAAGAATGGGATGCTTAAATGCTCAAAGGTGCCAGTTTAGAGTTAAGTCATGATTCATACATGACCCAAAGCCCACGAAGCTTTTATTTTTCAGGAAAGCCAGGCTTGTATTCATTTAAAATACCTACTTCCCCCAGGAAGACTGTCTCTGTCGAATATACACAGCTTGTATCCAAATTCATTCTCCAAAACTCCACGAAGAGTCAGTAATACGAATTCTTCTTCTTCAGTATTCCTTGCATAAGATACATAAATATCATACTCCTTCCCATCTAGCAAAAGAACAATATAAGTTACATTTTTTAAAATCAAACTTTTGTGTATTTGACTTTCTTTTAACAAATACGAATGATCTGACAGAGTTAGGGCTGATTTCTGCTCTTGACAGTTCTTCAGAGAACAGGGCTATTTTAATTTCCCCTCATGGGTCTTCAACTTTCATCTCACTGAGTTCAATTTCCATAGGACAGAGAGTAAAGTTTGGCTCATTCAAATGTAAATGTAATGTCATCAGGTCACAAATAAGGTGGTAAATCTTAGGTGGTGGCAATGAATATCATTCAAAACATTTTTTTTAAGTAGAACTCACCTATATATTATAATTATAAACTGAGTGAACATTTTCGAAATTAAATTATTTATGCCTAAAAAAGGCACAAGTAAAATATACTTAGATTCACTAACTTGGTCATTCCTTTAGTTGCTGGATTTTAAAAGTCCCTCTCATTAACAGCTCCAAAACCTGTGGGTTTTCCAAAAACCTACTGAATTAGAGTCTAAATGAGATGGACCTAAATACACATTTTCAAACGTCACATTCTTATTACCAGGCAAATTTGCACATAGCAATGCTTTGTATACTTTTAATATGTGCATGAAATCACTTGGGAATACTGTTGGAATGTACATTCTGACCCATTAGGAATCAGGACAGAGAGTTTCCTTCTAATAAGCTCCCATGTGATACTAATATTGCTGGTTCATGGCTTACCTTTTGAATGCTAAGAATCTGGATCTTCACTGTTCAATATAACAGACACATTGGTTGATTAAGCCCCTTGCTATGTGGGTTGTTCAAATTGAGATATGATGTAAATACAAATTACATACAGGATTTTAAAGAATTGTAGTACCCACAAAACCCCTAGAATATCTCATTCCCCTTTCAGTAATAATCATATGCTGAGAAACAGGTTCTCAAAGTCAATATACTATGTTAAATAAGACATGATTTTATACTTCCATTAATCTGAAGTTTTTTACTTTTTCACATAGCTGACAAAGTCCTTTAAATTGTATATGACTTGCATTGTATTTTTATTTGGACATAATTTGTTAAGTGATAACATAGACTAGATGACATGTTGAACCAGCTATGGAGTAAGTCTAATACACATTGGAAAGGTCTCCAAAAATAACAGTAAAAGATAGTCCGATGGAAACATGCTTTCGAAGACAACAGTAAACCAAGTCTACATCAAACTTCCATTACTCACCTGAAATGGTTTCATCTGTTCCAAAGTGAGCTCGGTAAAACAGGACCATCTCCAGCCAGTAAACATGGTAAACAACAATCAAAATCACAACAAGCAGGACGGTCACTCCAAACCCACAGGCTAGTTCCACTGTGTACCTGGGAGGCATCACTGGAATAAAGAAAGAAACAGAACTAATTTCTATTTGGTGACCAAAGAAAACCAACATCTTTATCTACTTGGATAAATCAAGCATCTGATTTTTCTGTATAAATGAGCAGAGATAAAATGATAGGGCACCAGCACACTGGTTATTATTTTTTTTTCATTACTTAAATGTGTCTTATTTTTCATCAAGAAATCTGGCATATGACTTTTTGACTTTATGACATGTGAATAGCCTTTGATGAAGAACAATTTAAAACAGAATCTTAGCAATTGGAAAAAGGCCATCTGATCCAAGGCAACATTTAGTAACTTGCCTTCCAGTGCTTGGCCATCTTTTGTGAGAGTCGTCACTACTATTTGGAGCAGGTCAGGGAAATGGCAGAATTTTAATTTTCAAAATAGATGAATTGGGCTCAAATCGTCATGTGTTTCTATTGGTTTTAGCTTTATTTTCTAGTCTAGTGCCATATGGAAGACGTTAAATCCCTTTCCTGTATTATTTAGCAATCAATCTCAAAAGTCTTTTGTCTAAGAAGAAAAGAGGGCATTCACTAAAGGTGGAGATGAATAACTCTGAACTTCTCTCTCGTAACACCATCCTAGGATCCACACTCCAAAGGCTAACTTTTAATCTTTGGGGTTTGACAGATTTCTACATTACATCAATATTTTTCATGTTATAAATACCTTCATTCTCTTTTAAATGATAAAAATTAGAGTGAGTTTATTCCTAATTATCAAAGGACTAAATAGTAATGTATTGTTCCTATAATTATTAATTGTTATTACTAATGAATTATTACCCCAACAATTGTGTTGCAAACAAACCACCAAACCATTTTCCTGATTTCATTTCCTTGTTCTTTCTGAAAAAACACCAGAAAGAGGTATCTTCCTTCCTTTGCTCACGTTGTGACTTTGGACCGGAAGAGCTCTTGCTTTCTCCCTTTGGAGGAGCTACTTTTCAAGGGTCAATTCTGGAATGTCAAGGTGAAGATCAGAAAGGTAACACTCCACCCTGCCCCCACCCCCCACCTACTTCACAATAAAAAGTCATCATTTATCTTAAGTTTACCTGGAATAAAAATCCTTGATTATAAACTCATGGATATCTCCACTCCTACTCTTACTCAGTCTTCCACTATGAACGGACAAGTCTATATTGACAGTCTTCATCCATTTTCACACGGAAATACCCAGCATATCCTTGGACATGGCAATATCTGGTATACTTAACAACAACGTCATTTGGCTATTTAGGTGGCTTGTGATAATGAAGCTTAAAATTATGTGTGAGAAACACACTATTTATTGGATGGGAAGGAGGGGCACTTTATTTGCTGACTTGATCATTTCTTACAGAACATCTGATTTTGAAGATTTGTGGAGGATTAAGGACAAGACAGAAAGCGTTATCTGGGCTCCTGAGGCTAATACTCTCTTTCAAATAAGTAGATAAACGAGTAAACAAAATAAGTCAGATACTTTTACATAGTGATCAGTGCTGTTAAAAGAATGTAGCACAAAAGAGGAGACCGGGGCAGGAAGATATATTAGGTAGGGTGGGGTGGTAACATTTCTTTGAGTACTTGACAACTTAGAGGTGTTACATTTGTGATGAGACAGGAATGAAAGAATGTCATCCAAAACCGGGTCTATTATTGAGATCTGACTACAAATTCCCAGGATTTTTAAACAACACTACCATATAGTTCAATTAGTGATCACGGGTGGTCAAGTACAGTTCAATTCACAGTCCTCTAGTTAGAGAGAAAAAAAGGTCTTTTAAAAGCAATATTTCTTCTAGTGGGAAATAGGTACGTATTCTGGAGCTCAACCTAAAGTTAGAATTGAAAGGCAAATAGTACAGTTTTAAGTTTATTATCCTAAACTCAGATTATGAACCCTGCTACAGATGGAACTGAGGTTCAGCAATGCAGAATTATTACTCGGTACTTTGGTACTTTGTCTGTGATAAATGACAATTTAAAATAGGAAAACACCATCATAAAAAGACAGAAGCTATGACAGTGCCATTGTTGAGAATTGACTAAGGTCACCCTGGGTAGCTGGCATGAAAAGCACCGTGTCCTTGGTCTTTCTGAGGATGTTAACAGTACACCTGGGTAATTCTCACTGTCCTGTTCATTGTTGGCTCAGTTATTTTGGTCCCCTCTGGGCGCACATTTTGTAGCAGGAAAAGAAGAAAAAAATCAGTATCTGTGGCTGAACTTCCCTGAAATGGATTTTTCTAATGTCAATAGAGAGATTTTTTTTTCTTCTTAAAAACATTGTATTGCCATTTGGCTAAGAGTTAATAAAGCAGATCTGCCTCCCATTGAACACTTCATATACATTTTGTTTCTAAGATATCAGTTGCAACCTCCTCAATAGGGCAGTCCTCTTCCCATGTCCTCTCTATAGTCTGTATTGCTCTCCGTCTTCCCTTTCAGCCCCTTGCAATTTCTGAATTGTTTTAACCAAATGCTGTCATTTTGGACTTGGAGGTCTATTGTCCTGAGGAGCATATTCCTCACATGTATAGTTTACATGTATAGTTTGCTTTATGGGCCTGTTAATTGTTTGGTTGAAAGGTGAGCCTGGGGTTAGGTCAAATTCTAGGTTTGAAGAACATTCAAGGGCTGTAGTCTTGTATGTTCCACCTGTCTCTATCAGACAAGTAATTGACTTGAATATAGTTCTGCATTTTGTTGTACATTTTTCTCTCACTCTATGGAGAATCTTGTATTGTGACCCTGCTCAGCGTGATTGATAGAGGTAGCCAGGTACCAACTAGTTCTTTGGGTCTCAGATCAGTGGGTCCTGGTTGTCTTGATCCACTGGTCATTTGGACTAGTTGTTACCCTGGGTTTTTAATTTTCTTCACTCTTTGCTCCAGAAAGGAGGAGACCAACAGTCGCAGTTTAGATGACCGCTGTAAGCTTTTGAGGCTAGCTGCTATTCAGCAGAGTGAGATATAGAATGTTGTCTCTGTACATTACGTTATACCCATTAACTTACATCCCACAAAACTATGATCCCAAAGCTCCCAAGCCCAGTGGCTAAAGGTTTTGGTTATGGCTAATAAGGCTGTCCAGCTTCATATTCTTTACTATGTGCATGCATATTCTACTATATGTGGGGATATATTTGTAGTAAACCAATATTTCAAAAAGTTGTTGGGAAAATGGAATGAAAGGATAACATTTTTTTCCAAATGCTTTTTGAAGTCCCCTCATACATATGTGTAAATCTCCTCTGCCAAACCTATGTATACATGTAAGCATAGTCCCATACAACATCCCACACCTATTCAACTTGAATATCTATACATTTGCTCAATTATTATTCTTGATTTCACAATTCTACAGCCAATAGTATTTATCGTTGTCTTTTACTCCTGCATGCCTCCTAGACTCTCCTTTCCCTTGGTCATGCTGTGCTGACCTCTCCCTTAGTGTCTAATGCCTTTCTCTTCACCCAGTTTAATCCATGTGTACACTTTAGTTAGTGATTTTTCCCTTCTAAGTCCTCTCAAACTTTGCAATCATCAAAGGGCATTTCTGTGTATAATTTTTTTCTGGACTTTTTATAAAAGTTCTCATATCTGTTCTTTTGTGTCTTGATTTATTTCACACAGTATAATGTCCTACAGGTACATCCATGCTATCAATGTTGCAAGAAGTTATTATGATTACCTTTGACTGTATTTCATTGTATGAATGTACCAAAGTCAGTTTACGCATAGTCGATTTTGATTTTTTTAGTGTTTCCCTCTTTTTGTTCTTGTGAATAATGATGCCATGAACATGGGTGTGCATATTTCTATCTGTGTTAAGACTCCTATTTCTCTAAAATATGTAGGTAGTAGTGGGGTTGTTGGATAATGTGGAATCTGTAATTCTAACTTTTTGAGAAAGCACCATTCTCTTTTCTATGGGAATTGGACCATTTTACGATCCTACTAGTAGTGTATGAGCATTGCAGTCTTAAAGAGAGAGATCTTTGGTTAATAGATTAAATTACCTTTATAAATTTTGCTCAATCATATTCATTTTATGACTGCCAGTTTTATTTTCATGGAGATGGTTAATCTTGTTTTATTGTCACCCAGTCACATGTGTCATATTTACAGATTGTTTTTTGTGCAACCATTGAGAAATGCCTAATGTTACTTAACTAATTAAACCCTTAAGAAAAATAATCCACATGCTCACCTTCCTGACACGATCACTGAAGGCAAAATGTGTGCATAAACAAATGTGGTGAAGAAAGCTGATGGTGCCCAGCAATCAAGATATAGCATTTGGAGCCCGAAAGGCTTGAAGACAAACAAGCAGCCATCTAGCTGAGAAGCAACAAAACCCATATGGAAGAACCACATCACCCTGTGTGATCACGAGGTGTCAATAGGATCAGGTATCAGACATCGAAGAACA
>NW_022111307.1:806899-827910 GCF_000313985.2 Echinops telfairi
GGGTATTGCTACCCATTTTGTTATAAATCATATGCTAGATGTGTGAACTTACAAGTTATTCCATGTCAAGGAACCCATGGCTATTCTTTGGTAATTTTTTTTAGTTCTTGATAATTTTGGAACTATGATAATGATCATTTATTTCAGAACTGAAGTACAGAGAATGTGTGTTTGTGTTTGTAAACCAGACACCTGCAATTAAATTTGACCTGTGGACTTAATTTATTTGGTTACTCATAGTGTATTAAAACATATGCATTCTAGATTTCAACTTCTGGCCTTTGATACCAGATTATTCAACTTCCACCCCATAATATCTAAGAAACAAAACCATAAGTGCACAAAGAGATTTGGATAAGAATTTTCACAGATAATTTGTTCATAGGAGGTTCAAACCACAAACAACCCAAATGTCTACTAGTAAGAGGATAAATAGACAATTTGTGATATAGTCATACCCTCTCTGAGCACCACCACCCCCAAAAAATTGGCCAATAAAGAGAGAAGGAAGTTAACCAACGTAGATGAACATCAAGAAAAACCCATAATGTTATGTAAAAGTTTCTTCAATAATCGAAAGACTAACAAGATCAAAAAAAGGGGGAAAAGTAACAATACAGAAGACTTGTACAACACGGTCAACTAATTTGACTTAACTGATATTTCTAGACAAGATAGCCTCAAATTGTATAATACACATCCTTCTAATGTTCCCATGAAACATTCTCAAAAATAGTCAACATGTAGAAACTAGGGGCCAAAAAAGTGTCAATAAACTTAGAAGGATCAAAATCATACAGATTATGTGCTTTGATTTACCTCTGTTGTTGATTTTATTTTATTATATGAATTTAAATGAAATTATAAAATACTACATATTATCAAGACTGAAACACAAATTCAATTCTACAGTTCAAATAATTTTTCACTTATAATATTACTAATATGTTGTAAAAAAATCACCAAACATGTGTAAATTAAGTACATAACTATCATAAACCACGAACTAAAAAAACAAAAACAAAAACTATTTTGAACTTAATGACACTGAAAACCCAAGTTTCAAAATTTGTTGGATACTGGTTAAGTTTTTAAGAGTTAAAGGGAAAAGTATTGACAAGAAAGAGTACATTGGGTACATTGGTTATGTACCCAATCCTGCAAAAACTCTGATCTTTGAGACCAGATACAGGCTGAACTTGTGTGGAAGAGGAGTCAGAGTATACACCCAACAAACATAGATTTGGCAGAGGATATCTTTATATATGTATTTAACTTTGCCACAACTATATTCATGAAAATGGTGGAGCATATAGGGGGGAATGTTATGATCATTTCTTAGCCTTAGCTTTAACCAAACACCTTGACTGAATAAGTCTCTGAACCTGGAGTCTCAGGACCATAGCCTCAAAGAACACCAAGATCAGTAGGTATATAACCTAGTCCAAAAAGACAATGCTTTTCATCCTGCTTCAGTGAGTCGCACCTGGGAAATTAAAAGCTTGTGAATGGTCATCTAATAAGCAACTATTACCATCATCTAAGAAGGTCCTGAATAAGTTGGGAATAAATATCAACAAAATTCAAAATTACAAAAGACAGCAAGCTTTTTTGCCAGATAGTGGCTGGTAGAATCCCCGGGATTGTTGCCTTTAATCACCCTTCGGGTCTTAAAGTGAACTCACTCTTGTAGCTCAATTTTAACTTCAGATGACAGGAAAATATGAACAATTAAAATAGAAAACAAGCAAAAATTAGAACATAATAAAGGTATCAGTAAAATAAATGAAATTAAAATGAATAAACAATTAAAAAAATCAATGTAAATGAATCTAAATTTGAATTCATATAAATTATAAACCCCCAGTTTGAATGACCAAATCGGAAAGAGAGAGAGAATTATCACCATTAGAAATGAAAGTGGGAGCATCGCCACAAGTTCTGAAAATAATAAAATATAATATGCAAATAATATTTAAAAACGGACTGCTAGTCATGTGACAAATTAGAAATGGAAAATAATCCTTAAAAGACAAATTCACAAAACAGACACAAGAAGAATCAGATAATCTGAGTAAAAATTAAACACACAGAGCTCACAAAATAAAAGTTTTTTCATAAAGAAAATGTCACAACCAAGTAGTTACAAGAGCAAGTTCTTTATAAAAAATTGAGACCGCAATCATCCCTGTTTTACATATACACTTGCAAGTCATCTAAGTAAGTATCATTTTCCAAATTATATAATGAAGCCAGCAAAGGCCTGACAACTGGCAGGGCATTACAAAAAAAGATGACCTCTCTCATGAATGTGAATGTAAAATTCCATAACAAAACATTTGAACATCAGTAGATCATGAATATCTGGGGTTATTCCAGGAATGCAGGATTGGATTGGCATTTCCAAATTCATCATACTAATAGAATAAAAGAGAAAAATATCCTATGATTTTCTCAATAGAAGAATTTGACAAAATGAAACATAGGCTAATTTTTTTAAATCCTCTCAGAAAATTTAAAATCGATTAACATCTCACTCAGACAAATCTAATCTTCACAATATCTACAGTTTACATTATTCTTTATATGAAAAGACAAAATCATTTTTGCCCTCTCAGACGGGGAATGCTGCTTTCATAGCTCTTACACATCACTGAACCGGAGGTCCTAGGCAGTGAAATTGGCAGTAAAAGAAATCAAAGTTGTAAAGATCTCTGCATTTAATGCAATCCCAATCAAAATGCAACAGGTTTTTATGTAGAAATTGATACAGTTGAAAATAGAGTCTATATGAAAATATACACGGGCTTAGAATAGTCAAAAATCAATCTCAGAAATAAAAAAAGTATAAAGACATATACTACCTGATCTAATGACAATGTAAAAGTAAATTAATCTAGACAATGTGGTACTATCCTAAAGACAGATGGATGGGAATAGAATAAATAATCTAGAAATGAACCTACAGTCATTGAGTCAATATATTTTTACCAGGTTATCAAAATGTTGGTGCTGTAGGCATGGTTGTGTTGGTTCTGCCTCAGTGACCCTGTGTACCACAGAATAAAACCATGTCTGGTTTGTACCATCCTCACACTTATCGCTGCATTGGAAGCCACTACACCAATCCATGTCTTTGACGATGTTCCTTTTGTTCACTGACCCTCTCCTGCACCAGGCATGTCCTTTCGTACAGAATGTTTATAGATTTTTATGTTGTGTTTTAAATTCAAGTTTATGATGCCTTTAAAATATCACTGGTATGATGTGAGGTCATTTCTATTATTAAAATTCCCATTGTGTTTATTCCAACGAATAACAACCCAATGGGACAAAACCGAACTGTTCTCTAGTTTCCAAGATTGTAAATCTTATGGAAGCAGACAGCTTCATCATTCTCCCTTTGTGCTACTAATGGATTTGAACCGGCTCCATTAGGTGGAACAACCTTATGCTTAACCTATCATGCCACCAGGGAATACTATTATCAAACTAGCCCAACAAAAACGAAACAATTTTTTTTATCATGATATTGGAATTAGATTTCTTTCTTCTCCTTGTTCATCTATGTGTTTTAATGCTCTATCAGACTCGATGATTCTAAATGATCCAACTGTATGTGTGATGATGTCATTATTTTTCTCTAGAATGTTAAAAACAAGTTTTGAAGTATTTCATTACTTGGAGTTCTGTTTTAGGTATCATCCAAAGAGAATTTTCAGACACTACCTTTCAAAATCAATAGCTCAAATAATAATGTTTTTATTTATTTTTGAAAATTATGGTAATATCAACCTATTTATTTTTTACTTAACAAGAAATTCACTATTCTAGAAAATTGCTTTATTTTTCCATGTCCACTTCCATTTTATAACCATATAAAATAATTTTTATATCATGTCTAACCATAGTTTAGCTTATTTTTAGTAATTGTGGCGATTGGTATATTATATATTCTTCAATATGAATATTGAGTTTTACATATGATAATTTAAAATTACCTTTTTCGAGGGAACAAACATTTTATATTTTAATAATTTGCATATAATTAGAGGGTTGTTATTTCTATGCTGATGGGTATATAACTCTTTTACTGTTAAATTATTTGTTCAGGAAAGAGTCCAATAGTCTTACATCATATGGTATGATCATCTTTATGACTCTTGAACACTGCCATCAATTATTTTAAATGGGTCTTTACAATTCACCAGCACTATTATGAGTCCACTAGTTTTATTACATCCTTACTAGCTTTAAATATTTCCTCTATTGTTTATTTTTTTTAATTATCTGGTATAAAATTATGTCTCACTATCATGATCATAAGTTTTTTTTCAGTTACACTGGTGATTGAAAGTACTAGGAGCATTAAAACTATCGGAAGCAGATATGCACTGAGATCTTTATATAGATGGAATACGCTCTCAGATCTTAGGCTGAGTGCTGGAGCTCTCTCGTTCTCAACCTTTTCCTTGTTCACCACCAGGTCACCTTTGGAGCTCACAGTCTCCTCTAGAATAAGTTACCTTTCTGTTTAACCGAAGCTGTTCTGTTAGCCTCCCCTTTGTCATTTCTGGCATGACAGACATAGCTCCGCTTCAAGTCTTCTGGGGTAAGTTTCTTGATTCTTAAAGTGTGAATTTTGGTTTCATCTTCCGTTTTAGAACGACTTATACTAGAAATCAGGGAAAGAAAATCAAAATATTAGTAAAGACACCCCATGCTCGGAATGTGAATCAAAAAAGTAGGTGCCCACAGACAGGGCCCTTAGGTGAGGGCAGATGGAATACTGAGCAGTTGTACTGCCTGTGCCACAGTAGACACTTCCGGATTTCATTACTTCTCCTTGACCTTTGTATTATGGGTTATCTCAGTGTCTTGATCAGATCCCATCCTTTGGATCAGAATCTAGATTTCTATCAAAAGCACAAGACTTTCATTTCTCAACACTTCTGAGATGGGATGCAGTACCAGATTAGAGAGTAGTGTCTGGCATAAGACCCAGTTGGTTTTGGACCCAGACTGTCCTATGTACTAGCCATGTACTTTGGGTAAATTATTAATTCTTCCTATGCTTTAGGATTTTCCTTTTTTAAAAAGAGGAATGTAGCAATGCCAAGTAAATTAAGTGTATTGATTTGCTAAGGAATTTGGTGATCATGTACACTACTTTGTAAAATATTAGATCAATGTAATGTTTTACTTTTTTAGCCACTGAACTTGCTAAAAATTAAAATCATATAGGTTATTATTATCAATATCCCATCCTCTTTTTTTTTCCTTTTTGTGCTTTTTTTTCTTTACAAATCATTTTATTGGGGGCTTTTACAGCTCTTATAACAATCCATACATCAATTCTATCAAGGACATTTGTACATATGTTGCTATCATCATTTGCAAAACATTTTCTTTCTACTTGAGCCTTTGGCATCAGCTCCTCTTTTTTCCCTCTCTCCCTCATCCTCCCACTCTTGTTACCCCTTGATAAATTATACATCATTATTATTTTATCCTATCCTCTTAATCATAGCCACAGTTAATGTATTTCATTGATTCCCAAAGTTGGATTCAGAGCACAGGTAAAACACTTCCTTCAAAATTCTCAAATCTCATGGTTACCTCTTAGTATATAAAAAGAGAAAACTGCTCAGCAAGTGTATTTTATGAAAATAAATACACCGAAAGATCAGCGAGCCAAAGATCGGGTGCTTTGGGTTTACGAACATCTTAACCACATTGAATTACTTTGCTCAATAGGGGAAATAAATAATTTTAGAATTTCTCCAAGAGTTGACTGACTGCATTCCAGGTCCTCCTTCTGATAAGGCTTGCTGTTGATTATGAGAAGTTGGTTCAGGAATATGATTGGTTTAACCTCAGCTTAACTCTATAGCCTTTTCATAACCCAGAGGAAGTATGACCATTTTCTGAGATAAGAATGCTATGTATTAATTCTCTCCTTTGATGGACCCATTTTCTTTTTGATTTAGTACAGATAAAGGCTGTGTTTCAATAATCTCAAGAAGGACCAGCATGACTTCCATAATTGTGATGAGGATTGGATGCACAAAGTTCAGCCTTCCTGAAATGATCAATAACTCTGCCTTCCCTCCAGTCATGGTTTTTAGCAATTCCTATTGCAAATATCGCTCCAATTTCAGGAAATTTCCTCTGTGCCTCTGAAGGTGCCCTGCTGCTTTGACATCCATGCCTTGGTACATGATAGTTCATGTACCAAGGATCTTCTTTCCATTTGATCTAGCGAATATCTGCTCACCCTTCAAATATAGATTTAATTATTATCATGTGAGAGACATTATTCTCCTAAAATCATAAAACTTGACACTTCTCTCACTACACTTATCACATTATATGAATGTGTCTTTATATATATAAATGCTACCTACTTAAGGCCTAGAAGGTGGGGTGGGAAGCCAAGGGTTATGTACTTAAATACGAGCTGAAAGGCTCAAAAGTGCAAGGTGAACCCACCCACAGATGCCTGGGAAGACAGACCAGGTGTTCTACTTCCAAGAGGTCCCAGCCTTGAAAACTCTGCAGCGTTCTAGTCTCTGTTCATAAGATGGGGTCACCATACATTGCCAACTGGCTCCATGGCAGCTAACAGTAACATTTAGGGATTAAAAACCTTGCACAGTACCTGATGCAAAATCAGTCTTTTATAGTGACTGCATGAAGTTTGAGTTTACTTCGAGGAAAATCATATGTGTTGGCTTTGAAAAGTTCAAACAAGTAAGTAATACCCTTTAAGGTTTGGGACAACTCTGTCATATAGTTGATGGGCTTCTAATTTTTATTAATTGTTGCAGTGAACCAAATTGTTCTTTGGAAAGTGTGTGCTTCATTTCTTTTACTTCATCATCTACCATATATACTCATGCTTAAGCCAAGTTTGGGGGCACATTTTTATAGAGATTTTGTGGTAAAATTAGGTGCCTTGGCTGATATTTGGTCGGCTTATCCTCGATATTATATGGTACTTTCTTCTGCTTCATAATCTTTCTTCTACTCTTGTATACTTTGCTCCAGTGCAACCTCCTTCAGAGATTAAGAATTAAAAAACAAACAAGCCTGGTAATATTTAGGACTAAACAGAGCTAGGGCTATTATTTTAAGAGTGAGCTATACTACTATTCATCATCTTTTTAATTTTTTTAACTTCATTTTTAACAGTTTTATTGGCCCTTCATCCACATAACACAATTCAATAGTTCAATCATATCAAGAAGAGCTATATAATCATCACCACAGTTTTACATTTTCTATTTTTTATATTTAAATCACTTTTAAAATAAGTTGTGTAATCACCATCAATTTTAGTGCTCCCACCCACCTCCCACATACATTGTTTGCTCCCCCAACCCACCCACCTCCCCTATAAATCCTTGTATCAGTTCGTATCTCTATGCATCTTTTCCTTCTGTGCTTCACAAACTGGAAAACCCAACAGAAACCATAAAAAATAGAAACATCACCCTGGATACCGTAGGCTTGAGGAGGACTCTATCGAAGTACAGTTCTACCAAGAATAAAATTTAAAGGTCATACAAGTGGTTAACCAATATTAACAAACTTAATTTAAAATGTGATATATATACTACATCAATTAAAAGGAAGAATATAGATACAAATTATCACCCCCAAATAAGAAACTAATAATATCTGAGGCACAAACACAGGGTGCCAAACTCTTCAACAGAGAAAATGAAGACAGGCTCATCAACAGCGTTCATATATTCACAGCTCTATAATTGTAACATTTTATACATATGGGATTTTCATTTCCTATATGTAATATCAGCCCTGGTGGCACAGTGGTTTACTAGTTGGCCTGCTAACTGAAAGGCCAACAGTTTGAATCCACCAGTCACCCTGTGGGAAAACAATGAGACTTCCTCCTCCCATGAAGATTCATACTCTTTGAAAGCCATGGGGACAGTTTTACTCCATCTTACCGTGTCACTATAGTTTTGGGTGATTTATATGTGGTATCATAGCATACACAAGGTATCATGAATGAGTGAATTGTGCCAGGCTTATGACAGTAGGGACTCCAGCTAGAGCTTGGTAAAGATGCACAGCCTAAATCAAAATCCAAACTCACTGCTCTTGAGTAGCTTACAAGTCAGAGAGACCCTACAGGATAGAACAAAACTGCCCCATAGGGTTTTCAGTGCTGTAAATCTTAACAGAAATGGTTGCTACATCTTGCTCCTGATAGAGCATTTGGTGGGTTCGAACTGCTAATCCAGTGGCGTGAACTATTTTGCTGATTTTAGTTAATAATAGGCAAGAATTGGAATTCTTTTATTCATTGACAAATAGATATCAAAGTACATTGCATCGATGGACAAGGATTAGTGACCCCCTACCCTATCCCATGATACCTTTCATTGACCATTATGTCTCCATTGAAGTCATCAACCTTTTTCCCATCGATGGTCCACCAAAGTTCATTGCGAGAGCCCTTCAGGAAAGTGAAAAAGACTTCGCAGGGAATGAGGAGCTCCTCTCCTAGAAAACAAATGAACCAAGGGTGTGCGTCCAACGGTCCATTACCTTCATCTGGCCCTACTGGATCGACTCCCTCCCATACAGCTGGGAGGAGTCAGAACCATTATCTTTCATTTCATTTTTCACAAACAACTTGAACCCCCCTCATAAATTCTAAAATGACAATGTCACTGTTAGCCCTAAACCTCCTTAGTTTGCCCTTCTCCTTTGAAATGCCCCTGTCCAACACAGTGAGACCAAGGAACGGTTCTCCGATCTTTGGTTCTTGGTTCAGGGAAGAAGTCAGACTGACGTCACTGAAAGCACACACAAAGCACATCTCGCTCGAAGTGCAAAAGCTTCAAGTCGTTGCTTTTTTTTTTTTTTTTTACAATAATCCTCCATCCTTTTATGTTAGCTCATGTTTTATTCCTTATAATTAAGAGGAGTCTAGCTAAAATTCAATGTCAACATGGGTGTAATTACCTGGTTCTTTCTCATAGATAATAATATCATTGGGTGAACGGATCTGAGGCGGTGTTGCATCTATTGGAGAGCCTTGATAGAGAGAAAAGAAAAGATGATAAATGATGTACCTTTTATCCACCACGACACTTTTCAAAAATCGGCTGTTCTGTGAAGTCTTTCCCCAAATTTCCTTTCAGAGTTCATCAATTTTCTTGAGACCTCACTTGTCCTCAATTATACCACTTAACTCATTTAAAACCAATAAAGGGCCAGGTTATATTGCATACACGCCATGTTTCAAGATAAAATGTCTAACTATGTTCATGTTCTTCAAAGTTGCTCGTACTATATAATAAGCAATTGCTTTCATGCATTGTGCATTGCTTCATATATATGTAATTTAGATGTGTGTGTGCATGAATGTGTATTTCCCCCCCTTCTTCCACATGCTCAAAGTGTAGTATGTGACCTGGTTATATAAGTAAGTCTGGAATGACTGGATACATGAATGTAAAATTCAAAAAACTCAGTTTTGAGTTCGTGTCAGCATGTCTAGTGTTTAGTCAGTAGTTGGATGCTCAAACATGGGATGGCTGTTCTCGATAACATCCCATCATCCTAAACTGCAATGAAATAACATGAAGGGGCTTTTCAAGAGAGTGTTTAAGAATATGCAATTCAAAAGTTTAATGCACAGGGTTATAGAAAACCCAGATTTGGCACATACTAAATATATGACACTGGTTCCTAATTAGTCCTTAAATAGCCCATTCCCCCCCATTTTTTTGTCACCGTAAAGTTGAAATCAAGCAATGTATATAGACATCCACTAGTAATGCATATGGAGTACTCAGTAATATGCAGCTTTTACTGAATTCATTTTGGTCCCTTAAATGAAAAAAAGAAAAAACTTGGCCTGTCAATTTTTATATCTTAATTAGGATAAAAATTTATGCTTTTTTCCAACTTTCTAAAGTAAACACTAATAGATTGTGAGTGGATGTGTGTGCAATTAGAACATAGATTATTTGATATAAAACAACTGCCAAAACAAATGACAGTTGGATTATTCATTTTACTTGAAAATTCTATTCAAGCTAAATTATAAATTCTTTTTTTTCTCTTTAGAATTTATCCCCAACTCAACATTATTCAATTCTACCTAAAAGCAAACAGAAATAATTGATTACAAAATTGCTAGATTGAATTGTATGTGTGATAAAGCAGTTTTGTTATGTAAGCTGAAAATGGTGTCAGAATAGTAAAAATAAGCTTTCAATCGAGGGTCCCAAACCTGGAATGTAGCATTACCAGACTTCTTCCACTAAGTGCTTCTAAACAAATGGCTTCCCGACTCTGTGCCTCAATGTTCTCCTCTCATAAAAGGTCAGAACCAAAACCGAACTCAGTGGCACGGAGTCAATTCTGACGCACTGTGACCCTTTAGAACTGAGTAGAACTGCCCTCTGGGTTTCTAGATTGTAACTCTTTATGGGAGTAGAAAGCCTCATCTCTCTCCCTTAGGGGTTTGACTTTGTAGTTAGCAGCCGAATGCATAACCAACCAAGGTACTAGGGTTACTAAAAGTTAGGGTGTGATAAAACTTCTAAGGTATATTCTCTCACTCTGACACCCTTATTCTGATGTTCATTTTAAGAGGATGGGCATTAAACTTGGGGCTGATCCTTAAATGCCACCTATCCTGAGATCAGGTCTGTTGATTGCCAGAAGCACTTTCCCTCTGTTTAGGTATTGCCTTCTCTGCTCTCCTGGTTTCCAAAACTTTTCTTAGCACAAAACAGTGGTTGAACACTGCCAATAAACACTTCAGCATTAACTATCAAACTCTTAGTAGATAGAAAGATGCAGTTTATCCACGCGAAACACCTTTTGACAATAACATCAGTGCTTGCTTGGAATGGACCTACGCACTATTTGTATACTACTTTTAAGATTGACAACTATCCTGAAAGTTAGGTGTACCTAAGGACACTGAGACATTGTTCAAAATCATGTTAATGAATAACAGCAGTGAGCTAATGTTAACACAGTCAACCCTGGTTCTCTCTTTATTTCCTAAATGGCCTTTCGTCATCCACTCACACATCCATTGAGTCAATCACTAATCATTAGATGTTTACTTGGAATTGCTAAAGACTATGGATAATGCTATAAACAAAAAGAAATACCCATTTTTCTTATAGATTTTCTCAACTTGTATGTAATAAATTATCATGAGCCCAAACACTCTTAGGTCATTTTTATTATGTGCACTTAGGAAAAATCATGCTTACCTACCACCGTTACAGTTAGAGTTCTAGTCAGATGGAAGATCCTCCCATTTTCTGGATATGTGACAACACATGTGTAATTACCATTAACTGAAATAACGGCATACGTAAAGCTCAAATTTATGTCTTCAGGTTTTACAAAGGAAAAGCCTTGTATCTTTGAACAGTCCTGGAAGAAGTAAAATAAATGATATTTAGTATTTATATACATGCATGCAAAATATATAAATATACATGCAAACTCATATCTAATTTTGCACAGAACAGTCAAATGTCAATGCCGTACTTTATATAAAACTATTATAATCAAAGAGAGGAACCCTTGTGATGTATTGGATTATGCAAAGGGTTGTTAACCGAAAGGTCACTAGTTCAAAACCACCAGTTGCTCTGTAGTAGAAAGATGAAGCTTCCTAATCTGTTAAAGATTTACTGTCTCAGAAACCCATAGGGTAACGCTATTCTGTCCTATAAGGTCACTATTAGTTGGAATCAAGTTGATGGAAGTGAGAGTTTTAATTTTGATCAAGTATTTTATATTGTCTAGGCAAATAATTATTAGAACAAGTGTATTATCTTTTCTGCAAAAGGAAACCTTACAATTTGGATTTGTGATATGAATTCAGCAATCCAGACAGCTTATCACAGGACCCAGCATTTAAATTCTGAGAAGTCCATTGTGAGAGTGAAACAAACAAACAAACAAACAAAAAACAAACTCAATGCAGTCAAGTCGATGATGACTCATAGTGACGTTATAGGACAAGGTAGAACTGCCTCTGTGGGGCTCTGAGACTCTAGCTGTTTACGGGAGTAGAAAGCCCCATAGTTTCCCTATGGAGCAGCTAGTGGTCTCAAACTGCAGACTGCAAATTGCAGCCCCATGCATAACCACTATACCACCAGAGTTCCCTATGGGAGTGAAGCAAGGTGAAGATTTTGAAATATTGACTAAGGAAACGGGAAACCCTCCATGTCCTACTCTTTATTCAACCTGTATGTTGAGCAAAGATTTAGATAACTTGGACTACATGAGGAAGGACTTGACATCAGGATCGGAGCAAGGCTTATTAACAATCTGTGATATGCAGATGGCAATCTTGCTTGCTGAAATGGAGGGACTTGAAGCACTTGCAAGTGAAGACCAAGGATTATAACCTTCACCGTGGACTGCAACACAATGTAAAGGAAACAAAACTCCTCACAGCTAGACCACTGGGTGACATCATCATCAATGGAGAAGAGACTGAAGTTGTTGAGGATTTCATCTTGCTGGCTCCACAATCAGTGCCCTGGGAGCAGCAGCCAAGGGATCAAAGGCTGCTGAGAACAGGGACACTGTGCTGTACAAGGAAGACCTCTTTAAAGTGTTGGAGAGCAAGGAGATCACTTTGGGACTGAGGTGCCCGTGACTTAAGTTTGGGTATTTATAATTGCCTCATGAGTTAGTTAGTTAGTTAGTTAGTTAGTTAGTTAGTTAGTTAGTTAGTTTTGCCAACCTGGCTGATATACACATGTGGGGTTAATTGAGAGGCGGAGGGATAAATGGCTCCGTAAGCCTCGCTTTTCGATTTCTCAGGTCTTTTGTTTTATGATGGTCGGACCAGGGTGCAGCTGCCTTAGTCATTTCCCTGCTTCAGCTGGCAAGGCTCACTTCCTGCAAGACATCCCTGAGGAGAAGCCACATGGACCTACCCTGAGGCAGCCCTGGGTGCTGGAGCAGCCGTGTGGAGCCCGCTGCCAGTGCTGAGATGCTTACATGTTCACTGACTGGGCTTTCCTCCTGCAGTCAGCATCATTGCATCTGTTTTGTGAGATGGAGGAGGACTTTGTGGATTGGTGTCGGACATATGGGTTAATGTGGGACGTGTGGGCTTGGGCAGCACTGGATTGGGATGTTTTCTTGATGCTCACTTAACTTTTATAACACTCTCTTCTACATGGGTTTCTGTGGATTTGTTTCTCTAAAGTACCCAGACGAATACACCTCATATGCATTATAAAGTGGGACATTAAGTAAGGAAGACCAAAGAACAATCGGCACATTGGAACTCTGGTGCTGGTGAAGAAGACTGAAAGTACCCAGGCCTGCCAAAAGAACAAACACGTCTGTCTGGAGGAAGGACAGACAGATGCACCTTAGCGGCAACTATGGGAAGACCTTAGTTCACGTGCTTTGCACATGTTATCAGGGGAGAATAGTCCCTGGCGAAGGATATCATTTTTAATAAAGTAGAGGGCAATGAAAACAATGGAGTGATACATGGCTGCAACATTGGGCTCAAACATAAGAATTATTGTGAAGATAGTGCAAGAGCAGGCACGTGTTTCATTCTGTTGTACCCAAAATTGCTATGAATGGAACCAACTCCATGACATCCAGCACAATAACTTTTTAGAAAAATAAATTTTATTTTTGTACATTTCTTCACAGATATTGTTAATTCAGGAACACTAACACTGTCTGATACACTGGGCTTTGGTTTTGATGTCTGATTTTGGCATCCTTGATCACACTGTTGAATCACTATACATAACATTTCAAACATTTTTTTGATTTTCTTATAATGCATGCCATTTTTACAATTCAACATAATCCACTTGAGAATCTGAAAATAAAGTATATTTTTAAAACAAATAGTTGGAAACAATACCAGCCAACCAAACATGGAGTCATGAAAATAAGTTTGACTCATAGAAACTCTATGAGGAAGACTAGACTTGCTCAATTGGGATTCCAAGCATGTAAATCTTCATGGAAGCAGACTCTCACACCTTCTCCCCTGGAAAAGCTAGTAGTCTGAACTACTGATAGTGAGATTGGCAGCTGAGCACGTACGCAGCACACTGTCAAAAGCAGTATGAGTATTTTTGATCCAAACTCATATTTCCATATAGCCCGATTTACTCTAAAAGTTTTCTATTAGTACCTCCCATTCAACTTATTAGAGACTTGCTTTGAGTCTCTCAGTCTCACTAATTAGTTTTCTTACTTAATTCTTTCCTTTGGGAGAAAACAAATCAACATTTCATCTGTGACAAAAGTTTATGTTCAACATATACTCTCAAAATATTTTGTGTTTTCCTTTAAAAATGAGTACTCCATCTATAGCTGTGTATATGTATATATGTGTGTGTATATATATATCTATATGTTTTAGCCTACTCATTAGGAGCACAAATGAAAGAAGAAAAGAAACTATCTACAGAGTTAATACTGGAACAAAGCCACAGCCTCATGGACACCGTGACCATAAGGGTTATGTGGCGGCCAGCTACTATTAGCAAACATTCCCAACGAGGCCACAGAAGGTGGCTTTTTACAGAGTGGGAGAAAAATGCTGAACAAAACTCAAACTCTTAAAAAGTCCAAACTTACAAGACCAGTTGAGACGGGAGGACTCCCTGAACCTAACACCCTCAAATACTCTTTAAACCTTAAGCTGAAACTAACCTGTGAGGGTCCCAAAGTCAAAGCTACCCCCTGTGAGTATGGGAAACCGTTCAGAAAACATCCATCCGAGACAAGCATTCAACAAGAAACTCAAAGCAATGAAGAGCAGCGATGAGGGCAGTGAACTGGACGTGGAACAACTACAATGCAATTAGTGATAATGCTGACGCGTTGTCAAAAATATAACTGATATCCTTGAACAATCTGTGTCTAAATTCTCAAATGGAATTTAATATACCATGCAAACTTTCACTGGAAACAGTAAAATATTTTTTAATTAATTGAATTTGAATACAATAATTTAGGTATGCTTGTACAGAAAATATTAAAATCAATCAGTTGCAGTGATCACTAAGGTAAAACAGCTACACATTGAACTGATTACTTTGGGCAGGTTATAGATCCTTGCCTTAGCTTACATTAACTGTAAAAGAGGGATCTGGATTTATCTGCAAGGTCCTTTAGACTAAGAATCTTTCACTGATGTGTATTTCAAGGTCCAGTATGAACATATTTATATTTTCAATATCCACAGATTTAGCTATCATTTGTGGGTAATTAAGGATTTTTTTAAACTTTGATTTCTGGAGCATGCATTTTGAAATATGTCAGTTAAATGAGGTAGTGCTTTTGTAATCCTTTTGTAATCACAGGAAACACATCTGTAAAGAACAGCATGGAAGCCTTGTTTCATGAAGATCGCGATAAAGGAAGTAGGGATACATTCAAGTAAGTTACTTTCTGAATACGTTCTACCCTGTTTTGATATGCAATGCAATTCTTTCAAACACTTATTGTGTCAGCAAAGGATTTCTATTATTTTATTTTATCACCGAATATAAAGACAAAAGGCCTGTGGTCCTAAGTGAAGTGAGGTTTGGGTTAAACTGAGTTTAAAATATATATTTGACTCCATTTGATTTGTCTGCCACTTTTCATTTAAAGAGATCAAAGATAATTCCCACTCATTTGTTAGCTTAGCTGTTCCTGTATCCCTGGGAAGTAGACCAATCAGACTCAATGGTATCAGAGATGGCCAAACAGAAAAGAAAAAAGAAAAATATCAGACAAAGAGAGATTCTTTTAGATAACACAGTGCATAGCTAAAATTCCGATCTACCTGGGGAATAAGGGTTTACACTACTTCATAACCAAGAATGAACACTTCTCAGCACTTGAAGATAGAAACATTATACCAAGACATGTACTTTACATGTATGCTCTTCATTCATTTACATACTTATTCCAACTGAGAATCTGTAATGCCTTTATCACTATTTTTAAATCCAAATACGAAGTCTTTTAGAACTGTTAACCTCCAATATTACAGAGCCAAGCAATGTCAAAGCGGGAATCTGAACCTAAACCTACTTGTGAGGTATCTACACTACTCAATATTGCCTGCACATCCTATAGAGTGGTCTATTTATATGCCACATATGGGCTCATTCTTAGTGTTATACTTATGTGATCACTTATGTTTATACCAGTGATTTCTTAAGACTAATCCCTACATTTGGTTATTAAATGAAAAAAGCACCCAATTTTAGGATAAATCCATTTTTTTAAAGGATATACTGAAAGGACCTTTTTTAGCCACTTCAAAGCCAGCAGGCCTATAGCATGCTTGAAAACCAAAAAGACTCCTTGAAAGAATAAATTTAGAACCTAAGTCTGTATGTATGTGATGACATCAACGTCACTATAAATGAGCAGGATCTAGAGAGCTCCTTGTGTGAATTTGGCTTGTCTCCATTATTTCCCCCCTAAAACACCTTCCTCCCTAGTCCCTTTAGCACAGATACCTGAGATATAATTATATTCTTAAACATAAGAATATCGTTCTTATTAAGATCACGCGTGAAACTTTTAGAATGATATTAAAACAATTTGTCTCAAACCCAGAAGAAAGCAGATGTGAACTAATAGTGGCAGTGACAAAGAAAAAGATACATGCTTCCAAATGTAGGGAATGGAATGGGTTAATCATGGGTGGATTTTACTGTCAAGCAAACATTTTTCTGATGTGAAGACCAGTCATCCTTCTGGTAGTCCCAACAGAGGTGAAACAGGAGAGCAAGTTAGTCAACCATGCACTGTTGGTCAAGAAAACTTACCACCAGTGTACAGAAAGAACAGAACAGGAGGAAATCAATTTTGTGGCAAAGTAGGTATGTGGATGAGAGCAGTCATAACCAAATAAAGGAAAACACCGTATTTAGGAAACCTGTGGTTGTGTAGAGCACGGTGTGAGGGGATGAAAATGAAAATGACATGTTTCCTAACCTACAGGTTCCAAAGTATTTTCAGTGCATTTATTATTATTTCCAACCAGCTCTACAAGAACAATACCTGGTGATCTGACTACATAAAACATGATAACCTAAAACACCCTATGTCACTAACTTGATCACGCTAATAACCACCACAGCCACAACCGTCTGGTGAAAGATCACAACAAGTGTAGTGCAAGGCAAATGGGGCTGGAGAGAGAAAGAAGAGAAAATATTTAGAAACAAATTCATAGACATATGTAGTTCAGCTAGACTGTAAAGAATAAATAGAATATGAATAGCAATTGAAGAAGAGGGTCACCATGGGGAAAATACACTCCAGGCACAGGAAAAATTGAGAACATTTTCCCTGCACTGAGAACATTTGTTCTCTGTGTTAACACTTCATACACTTTATTAAAATGATATGCTTTCATATCTATTTCCTCCTCTGGAGCATTAAATCCTATGGGGAATGGATGAGGACTGTATCTACATAACTGGCAACCTCCCCAAGACATGCCAACTGATAAGTACCAAATACATTTGCTATGAGCAAAACCATGAATGAGAGAAGCAGGGACACAGACATGGAGTTAAAAGTTTACAGAGTATGTTTCTGATGATTGATAGACGGGTCTGCAATATAACAGAGAGAGCAGGCGCTAGAAGGATAGGGGAAGTAAGGATATGTGTGCAATGAGTGTAATTCAGATATAGGGGATGAGCACTGTGAATATCTAGCCAAGTATTTACATCAAGATTAAGCTTATACAAAACACTTGATACTTTGATTTGGACAATAATGTAGACAATGCCCTAAGGTTTGTCACACAAAATCTCACAATAGTTCAGTATACGGTTGCTCCAATGATGAGAACTAAGTTCTGCCTTTTTCTACAAAGTGTTTCCTACGTGTCAGGAGCTGTGGTAGGAGTTTGAGCACACAATAGCCAGTAAAAATAGAAACAGCTTTTCTTCTGGAATTTGCAGTCCTGTCGAATTAAGTCAGTTATGTATTCAATTTCTAAGGACATTCTCGATTAGCTCAGTTATGTGCTGTGTGCTTGGAATGCATGGGACAGGGGAAAAAAGTGGAGGGGGGGGGCTTGCTGTGTTGTTCTGAAGAAATGCAATCACTATAGTAACAAATATGAGTTAAGAATTAAGTGTTACAGAAGTACTAAAACCCGCCCCCTTTTTACTTGATTGTGACCCGTAATGGTCCTATAGGACTCAGTTGAATCAGTCCAAGGATTGCCCTGGCTGTAAATCTTTACAACATCAGACTACCCCATCTTTCTCATTTGGTATGGATAGTGGGTCACATTTCCAAGCTTCTGGTTAATAGCCAAGCATGTAATCATTGAGCCACCTTATAAAACAAGGGTAATTTGTTTAGTCTGATTCAGCCCCAAAGCTTTCTAGATATTGGAGTGGCGCTTTAATGACTCTTGGTATTCAATAGCCCTGAAACTACATTTAAAAAATATTGTACAAAGGTAAGTCAAAGACTATTACTATAAAATTGTATTAAACAACTATTGAAATGTGAAGCTATTGTTTCTCAATATACTTCCCACCTCTCTCACAGTTTCCTTGAGGAATTCTGTGCTCTTGCATGTATACCATATCAGAACAACACATCATACACAACAGTGTAGGCATCTTCCAAGGTCTCAAGTAATTTTCCTTTTAAATATTCTTTGAAGTTTGGTATCAAAATGAAGCCTGAAGGGGTGATATCAAAGTAGTAGAATGACTGGATAAGCGTTCCTAATGAAGTTTTCATAGGCCTGCCCTTCATAGCAGGGAAGAAGGAGCAGGAGTGTTTCCTAACGAAGGGGCAAAATTCCTCTGAGAAACTGTCCTGACCTTTTTGTTTCTGATTGTGTCAGTCTGGGTACATTAGAGAAACAAATCCACAGAAACCCATGTAGAAGAGAGAGTTTTATATAAAGGGTAAGTGCGAATCAAGGAAACATTCCAACCCAGTGCTGCCCAAGCCCACAAGTCCAACATTAACCCATATGTCCAACACCAATCCACCAATCCACAAAGTCCTCCTCCATCTCACAAAACAGACATAATGATGCTGACTGCAGGAGGAAAGTCAAATCAGTGAACGTGTAAGCATCTCAGCGCTGGCAGGGGTCTCCACACGGCTGCTCCAGCACCCAGGGCTGCATCAGGGTCGGTCCATGTGGCTTCTCCTCGGGGATGTCTTGCAGGAAGTGAGCCTTGCCAGCTGAAGCAGGGAACTGCTAAGGCAGCTGCACCCTGGTCTGACCATCAGAAAGCAAGAGACCGGAGAACTAGAAAGGCGAGATTCACTGATCCATTTATCTCTCTGCCCTTTAATTAACCCCACATGTGTTTATCAGCCAGGTTGGTACAATAAATTAACTACGTCACTGATTAAGCTTTCAATTTTTTATACTTTTTTTTTAATTAAAAGATAATTTTAATGGGGACACTTACAGCTCTTATAACAATTCATACACCAATTATATCAAGCATATTGGGATATATGATGCCACCATTATTTTCTAAACATTTATTTTCTATTGAGCCCTTATTATCAGCTCTTTTTTTCCTTCCCTTCCCCCGACCCTCGTGACCACTTGATAAGTTTTTAAATTATTAAGATTTTCATCTTACACTGACTGCTGTCTCCCTTCCCCCATGGTTTATGTTGTTCATCCCCCTTGGGGTGGGGGTTGTGGTGGTTATGCATCTAATATACTTTTTCAAAAGTATATATAACAAGTACCTATAATCTTCCTTTGTCCTATGAGGAACTCTATCAAGATGACCCCTTTAGGATTCCAAAAATAGTTGCCACAGCCCTCTGAGCTGACTTTTCAGCCTTGAATTTACTGGTGCTCCTCAGATGCCACTGTTTACATTAGATATTTTCGAAGACACCCTTAGGAGACTAAGCAAAGTGTATATATCAAGAGAGCTTGTCTGTAACCATCCAGCAATCGCTGGGATATGCTGAAACATATCTAAACTGGAATAAATCTATGCATGTATGAATTAGACTCCTAGTAGCAATACCTTTACACATAACCATGTATATCCATGTATTAAATTATATGTGTAAAATTCTGAAAGAAAATATGACACTAATACTGATGATTGAAACCACTGCACAGAAAGTGCAGCTAAAAGAATAAGATAAGGAAAACAAAACCAACAAAGTTGTCGGATCAAATTGAAGGAAGTACTTTACAAATGAAGTCTACTACACAGGCCTTGGACTAACTTCCCAACAGCAAGTGCGGGGCCATGGAGAAGGCCAGCCCTGGCACTTTTTCAGAAAATTGCTTTACTGTTGGCATTTTATCAGAAAAAGCAAAGATTTTTCTGCTTTTTAGAAAGACTTTTACACCATATCTGACCAATTCTGATTAATGTCATACTAAAAATCAGAAGAGGTAATATACCATTTTTAATAACCATGTGAGGGAGATAGGCAACCCATCTTTTGCAAATTTATATTCATGGTTTCTCTCCCTCTCTACTAAATGGCAGTCTAGAGCATTTCAGAAGTTGCCAAAAATGTAATATCCAAAATCTCCATTAAAGTGGTTCCTCTGATCCTTGGTACGAAAGGGGAAATTGCCTCTGCTTTTATAAGTGACTCCAGAAAATAAAATGTCAAACTATCCACTTATAACAATGAGGAATACAACTAACTGGGTAATAAGAAAATTAGGAAGGCTTTCCATACCATAATATCCAAGCCTATGAAAGAATCTAACACCAGAGGATGTGCACTGGTACAGATAGGAACTCGAAATACAGTGAATCCAGGGCGGATGATCCCTACAGGACCAGTGGTGTGAGGGGCGATACTGGGAGGGGAGAGGGAGAGTGGGTTGGAAAGAGGGAACTGATTACAGGGAACTATATGTGACCTCCTCCCCGGGGGATGGACAACCAAAAAGTAGGTGAAGGGAGACGTCGGACAGGGAAAGATATGACAAAATAACAATTTATAAA
>NW_022111307.1:828010-829202 GCF_000313985.2 Echinops telfairi
CAATGAATGTACAAATGCGCTTTACACATTGATGTATGTATGGATTGTGATAAGAGTTGTATGAGCCCCTAATAAAATGATTTTTTTAAAAAGAGTCTAACAATACCACACTTACCTGTTTTCTGCTTCTACGTATTACTTCCATATGAAAAAAAACAGGAAGTCTCAGATTAATACACATGGAATGTATCATGAACAGCCCTGGTGACATAGTGATTACACACTGGACTGCGAACTGTATGGTCAGGCGTTCAAAATGACCAGCTGCTCTGAGAGAGTAAGAGAGGGCTTTCTACTCCCATAAAGAATTAGTGTTTTAGTCTCAGAAACCCACAGGGGCAGTTCTCACCTGTCTGAGAGACCCATGAGCAGTTGGCTTGACTCAATGCCAGTGAGTGTGGATTTTGGTTTTAAGGTCCTTTGAAATTTAGAAAATCATGATTTGCTTTCTAAACCAGTTATAAAATCTGGTTTATTCAACAAACATCTAAACAAATAACATCAATTTAAGTCTCTAAACTGAACCAAAACACACTGCCAATAAGTCGATTCTAACTCATGAGATCCTCCTGCAGGACAGAGTAGAATTGCTTCGTGGTTTCAAAAATTGCAAATCTTTACAGGAACAGACAGTTTCATCTGTCACTCTAAGAGTGGCCAGGTAATTCCGGAGATCTTACATCCAATGCTTAACCCACTACACTACTACACAGGACTTATGAAAGAGAGAACTGTGAATTCTGGGTACTAAATGAAAGAATGAATGCTTGCCATGCAGAAGAAAGTTTTGGGGCCCACATTTAAAGTTATGTAGAATCAGCATCGGAAGTTTGGAACCTTATTGGTCTCTATTTTAGGTATGCAGAACATAAGAGAAGGAATAGTATTTTCTTGAAAATATACAAATTTGAAGACATGGCATGAAGACTTAAAACCAGCCTCTGAATCAACTGTCCAATACCTGGAGAAGATTACAAGAGCACTTGGACTTAATTGATTCACCGAGCTAAAACCAAAAAAGCTAAACAACAATCGCGGTGCAAAAGCAAAGGTACCCAGGGGATACTCGGGGATAACAATACAAATGAGAAAACAAAAGGCAAGGGCACCACTGAGCTGTAATGATGGAAGATGGCAGTTGCCAAGAACCTTCCTTTTGTATTCAACTGGTGTTAGTGTTTGTGTGTGTGTG
>NW_022111307.1:829982-832062 GCF_000313985.2 Echinops telfairi
AGCCCCAATGACAAAATATTTCTGACATAAACCTCAATATGAAAAAAAACACAAAACAAAACAAAAAACACATAAAATATTGAAAGCCAGACCAGTGCCAATTTGCATAGTGGGGGCACAACTGACAATGTTTTAACTGTTCAAGGTAGGTTTATAATTTTGACCTCCTTCAGTTGTCTCTCCAGTGCACTCTGTTTGGCAACCAGTTTCTTCCCATCTCTCTATTAGGGATAAAGGGAAATCCTCAGATGCTTATTTACTAGGTATATATCATATATGTTTATAGGGCTCCCACTGTCATCCATAGCCTTCTGCAAACCAGAATCTCACACTTTAGGCTCTTTGGCTTCGGATTATATGGTTTACAATCCTTGGGTCATAGATGATGGTGTGCTTCTTCCATGTGGACTTAGTTGACATCTCATTTAGATGCCGGCTTGTTTGGAAACAAGCCTTTGAGATTCCAGATGATATTTTATCTGATAGTCAGGCACCATCTAATTTCTTCGCCACAATTTGTAGCATACAAATCTTTTGTGTTCCCTTTCTGAGGGTAAGTATTGAACAGAGCAGGGCAATGATCTAAGAACAAATTGTTCTTTAATTGGAGTTAGGATTTAGTGAGAGCCCAAAAGCCATTCCCAGATCTATGCTTTTTTATCTGCCTTTGACTCTCTTTAGAGACCTCCTTATTTATTTATGGTATGGGGTCCTATCTATCATCTCCCCTGGGCATAAAGATCTTCTGTTAACATCATCATTGATTAGACTCTGGTACTAATGTCTTAAAAACACTGTTGAGAGAGGGATATTAGGCCAATGTAGGCTAACTCTATATTGCAATACTTGAATTATTATTCACTTGTGCAGAATAAATTCTTTTGTGACTGGACACTATTTTCACACACAATAAGAGTTTGTTGCCAGGGGTAATTAAAAATAATATTCACCGAGAATGTCAGTCTCAAGTTTGCCAGAATAATATATATCTCCACGTATTTTATGCCTATCTTCACTTCCATTGTTTTTCATTTACTTTTCTTAATACATTATTATGCAAAATTTCACAATATAATACTATTAAAGTAACTTTTCAATACTCGCTATCTATATTCAATACTTAATGGTTCATCAAAATTGCATTATCATACAGAAACTTTGTAAGAAAATGCATCATAGACATGAGCATAAATTTCTCTTAAAACACTTTTTACACATTAATGACCTGATAGCTATTCCTGTTTATGGTTCTCTCCTTAATTTTGAAATAAAATAAAAATACCATACACAAATTTTACGTGTATTATTTGTTGAGTTTTGACAAATAAACAGTATGTATAACCCAAAACTTAAATCAGACCTAAACTCTCATGCCATCATCCCCAAAAGTTCACTCTACTCCTGCCTAGTCAAATTCTATTCTCCCTCATCCAAAGCAACCACTATTTTACTTTATCCTACCATAGTTGAAGGTTGTTTTTTTTTGTTTTAATTTTTTTCCATAGTTGAGTTTTGCCTGTGTCCATATTATAATATATCCACACTATAATATGTCCATAGTATAATATTTCACACAAGGGGATACCCCAAATAACCCAGAATTACACTGGGTGCTTTTATAGAATGCATCTTTCCCATGAGGTGAGCATCCAACAACTTGCTCTGAGTTAGGGCACCCATTTGTGTTGCCTGGGAAGGTTCTCTCTGGTCACAGTGAAATTTTTGTAAGCGTAGTATTAAAAACTTATGGGATACTGTGAAAGCAGTTATCAGAGGTAGCTGGATAGCAATACGTACATATATGAAATAGGATGAGTGACATATGACTGGTACACTATCACCAAACCTCCAGTAACTATGACAGAGTCAAAAGAACAACCGATCCAATAGCAAAATAATAATAATAATAATAATAATAATCAGGGCAGAGTTAAACCAGTGGAAAACGAGAGTTCAATGCAAAAAAAAAAATCTATACAGCAAAAGTTGGTTCTTTGAAAGGATAAGAGAATTGACAGAGTGCTGGCAGGCCTAACCAAGGAAAGAAAGAAGCAAACATCAATAGACAGGATGAGGGATG
>NW_022111307.1:833752-835877 GCF_000313985.2 Echinops telfairi
GAATGGCCAATATACATGTGGGGAAATTCTCCCGATTATTAGCCATCAGAGAAATGCAAATTAAAACAACCATGAGATACCATCTAACAACAAATGTTAGAAGGAATGTGGCGAGATAAGAGTTCTCCTCCACTGCTATTGGTTATGTACGTACAAACAGACTCTGTGGAAAGTGATCTGGTGACATTTAAAGCAAATGCAAATCGAGCTATCTTATGACCCAGCTATCCCTCTACTGGGCAGATACCCAGAAGAGGTTAGAAATAAACCATAACCAGTCATTTGTGCTCCAATGGTTATTGCAGCACAATTCACAATCTCAAAGAACTGGAAAAAAACTAAATTTCCATCCATAGAAGAGTGTATTAGCAAACTCTGGCACATACACCAAAGAGTACAACACATGACTGAAAAGCACTGATGATCACATGAAGCACGTCATTGCATGAGAAGAGTTGGAGAAAATTATGCTAAGCAAAGTCAGCCAATCACAAAAGGCCAAGTACAACATAGTCCCCTGAGGCAGGTATAATCAGCACAGTAGGTATAGAAGAAAAGCCCCTTATCTCACACTACAGGGTTGAGGTACAGGCAGTTGAGTGGAAGTCAGACCAAACCCAAGGAGGTACATGTTATTCCAACACAAAGAATGGGAAAGAGGATAAGGGGGGAGGGAGGACACTGAGGTGGGGGAAGATGATATCATGGGGGTGGGGTGGGGAGAAAGGCACTAACCCACACAGTATTGGTTGTGTCTCCACAGAATTGGAAGTGTACAAACAGACCCCACCATGGTGCACCAAACCTTGCAGGCAACGTAACCACATGGAGAAGTGCGTGAAAGGATTGGGCTACAGGGTTAGCCCCAATCAGAGCCATGGCATGTTGGCCCCTTACTAGAGCATACTGTGACAAAGCACAATACTGGGGCACATGGTGGTGAGTTAGTCTGGTCTGAATCCATGCCTCCTACCCCCGTAGCAGGGTTAACCAAGAAGGGGATATAACAGATCAGCAGCAGAAGCAAAGCAATGCCGCAAAATCTCTAAAGAGCCCCTAAAGCAGACTTCAGGCAATAGAGCCAGCTCCCAGAATTCACCCAGACCAGTGGAGAGAGAGTCATAAAGGTCAGTGGACAAACTTGACATTTTGTATGCAATTTTTTGGCTAGTTATTATTACCATTTTTTCCCTCTCTTTTTTCAATCTTTTGTTTGGTCTATGCTATTGTTGGTTTGCCTACTTAAATAAGATAGGCATGGGAAGCAAGCTCAAGGAGAAAGCATTGGAACTGACCATCTTGGAAGGACTTGGGGGAGAAGAAGGCATGAGAAGGGAGCGGTGGGCAAACAATGCCATAGACAGGGGAACAACTAGGAAATTAAAATCAACAATAAGGAGAATACAGAGATCCTGGGGGTGTTGGAGCAACAGCAATCTAGTTGAGAAGAATTACTAAGAGGCAGAAGTAGGGCGAGCATGATGGTGGGGCAGGAGGAAGGTAAAAGGAAACAGTGGAACAATCTATGAAGCAAAGCCATGGATAGAGGTATAAGCAAAGTGTGTACATATGTAAATATATTACTTCATAAAAATAGAAGTGTGGGCCTATGTACATATATTTATATAGCAATATACTGAGGTAGTGGATGGACATCGTGCCTCTCCTCATACCCTCCCTCAATGCAAGAACACTTTGTTCTAATAAACTGTCATTCTGTGATCCTCACCCTCTCGGCACAATCGCTGAAGACAAAATGGGTGCATAAGCAAATGTGGTGAAGAAAGCAGATGGTGCCCGGTTATCAAAAGATATAGTGTCTGGGGTCTTAAAGGCTTGAAGATGGCTTGAGATTATCTAGCAGAGAAAAAAACAAGCTCACATAGAAGAAGCACATCAGCCTGTATCATCATCAGGTGTCATGGGGACTGGGTAACAGGCATCAGAAGACCCATAACAAACAAACAAAAACCAAACACATATTTTTGAGAATGAGGGGTGTCAGAGCAGAGACCCAAAGCCCATCTTTATACAATGGGACATCCCCTGACAGAAAAGGCACATGGAAGGGATGAATCAACCAGGTCTCAGTAAATCACAGATGAAACACACCATATTCCTTTGG
>NW_022111307.1:836949-839797 GCF_000313985.2 Echinops telfairi
GGGGGGAGGGTTACTCCTCATATATTTACCCTGTAATTGGAGGGTTTATGGTTCTAGTAAAATCAGTTAGGTCAAAGAGAATGATAGGGTTTTTAAATCTATTTTATGCTAAACTACATTAAAAACATCTTGGTGTCCTATCAGTAGCTGAGGAATCAATGTTAGGCATTTCATTTATTATTGCAGAATTATCTATTTCTCCTTTTAATTTTTTAATCTTCTAAGTCAGGTATTTTATTGCTTTGCTATCAGGCACATCTCACGCCTTCCATTAAGTAGATTACATTTCCCAGTAACCTTACAGGACAGAGTAACACTGCCCTTGTGTTGTTCTGTGACCGTAACTCTTTATGGGACTAGAACACCTGGTTTTTTCTCCCCAATAGGCTGGCAGTTTCAAACTGCCGACCTTGTGGTTTACAGCCCAATGCATAACCCACTCTGTTACCTTGGCTTCTCATTAGGCATATAGACATTTATGATTATCATGTTTCCCTAATGAGTTACCACTTTTATTATTATGAATATTGCTTTGAGGTCCTTGAGTAGTGCAAATAGTTTGCTTTTGACTGTTTAACCCAAGTCAAAAGCTTCAAACCCATGGTGCTTCAAACCTATTCAGGGTCCAGGTGGAAAAAAAGCTTAGTGGTTTGCTTCCATAAACTTACATCTGGGAAGACCCTATGGAATAGTTCTAGTTTGTAGCATAGGGAGTTTCTGTAACTCACAATCAACTAAAGAACAAATGGGGTGTTTTTTTATAATACTAATTGTCTTAAAGTCTACTTTATTGACATTGTTGTAGCGTCTCTAATCTTCTTATGTTTATTCATCATTTATTTTTGAATTTTCACCTTCTATTAATCTTATAGCATTGTCTATTCTTTTTACTTGTTCTTATGTTCTTATTAGTTTCCTTCATTTCTGGAATATTTTTTAAAAATAATTTCATACAGAGTTATATAATTTCTGATTGCTTTTCTAATTCCTTATTTACATTATTCTTTCACATCTATCATTTGCTAAACATATGTCCTCGGCATAACTCCTTTGTCTAAAGAGAGAAGATTTTTTTTTACATTCCCTCTTAAAACTTTAAATGTCATTTTACATTGATACTCCTTTGTCGCTCAATTGTAGAGGAAAGTAGCGTGTGGCTTACTTCCCTGGACTTTACAATGTAACAGGACAGTCTAACTTCAGGGAGTTTCCTGTTCAAAACTTGAGCTGTCCCCATTCATTTCCTCTTCCCAGTCTTAGTCCTTTCTTTTTCCACCTTTGAACACTGCCTTTATCTGGCTTCGCTTCATTCAACTTCCAGAAATTTCTCACCAAACTTGCTACTAGTTTTCCAAGGTCTTGTGTGCTAGAACTGCTGCAATCCCGTCAGACTTCTTAACATGAACCCCTTGGACCCACCTCTACTACAGAGAAGCCCCTTGATTTCAGAGGCTGTTATCACACTGGCCCACCACATTACTCGGTCACAACTTGCTCGCTTCTTTGGGGGTTCTCTTGCTCTCAAATCATTAGGAAGCCCATTGCTTCTTTTCTTGCCATTCTCTGCAGACACTGAGTAAAAATCCCATTTTCATTGAGTTGCGTATGACTCATAGTAACCCTGTCGGATAGAGTAGAATTGCTACATATGGTTCCCAGCTGGAAATCTTCCCATAAGCAGACTCCACGCCTGTCTCCTGAGGAGCGATTGGTGCGTTCCTACCACTGAAGTTCTGGTTATGAGTCGAGTGCTTGAACACACAGATAGACAGACATAAACATTACATGGGTTTAAGGCTGTTGGATGGTCTTGTCACCTTACCAAAAATTGTTCTTTTGGATAACTTGTCACAGAACTTTTTCATAAGCGTCGTCCATGAGATTTTGATTTGGCTTATGGAGAGATTCAGAAGTTGTGCCACAGTCCTAAATGCCAACTTCTAACAATTGCTTTTAAATAACACCAAGTGTCCCAGATGTGGACGAGAACACAGATGGGATACAAAGGTAAGAAATACCCACGTAAGAAATAAAGTACAGTACTGACTAATTAACTCAACACACTAAATTCATTGCCATCAACTTGAAATTCACCATAGAAATTAGCAACTGAATTTTGCAATGAGTAGAAGAGTACAACATTTCTCAAAATGGGATTCATAGCACGTTCACAGGAAGACATAATCTGATTATTTCAGGGAAAATAATTTGGGAAATGTCATAGTTGGGACAAAGCATACCCATCCTCCTTTAAAGTGGTACAAATTAAGCAAAGGGTGAAAGACTTATTAAAGTTATTAAGGAATAAATCAGAAAATCTGAATACATTAAACTCACTTAATAATTATTGCAGTTTTACATAAAATGAAACATCCTCTGGTGCACTTACCTTATACCAAGTGACAGTGGGTTTGACGTCAGAAGGGAAAAATCCATCTAGATCTGGACAAGTGATCTTCTGCAGACTATGTTCCAGGTAAATTTGATACACTGGGAGTTTCATAGGGGATTTGAAGCAGCCATCCTTTTGGACGACTTCCAGGGGAAATGCAACTTTACTGCAATAAGTAGTGTTCCTGGAAAGAATAGTCAGAGAAATGAGCAGTTTCATTTGCATCTGGTTTAATAAACCCACCACATTAAAACTCATGCTATGTATCTAGACTCTTCATTTATAGAGTAAATTAATTTAAGAATTAAATGGATGGTATTACATACACTAGATTTTTAAAGACAGGTAATATTAATAGAATAAAATATTTATATTTTAATATATGAGCCTAATTGTATAAAAACTATTTTACACTTCAAACATCTTCAGGAACACTCAATGTTGGTAAAGCTGAGG
>NW_022111307.1:840630-849320 GCF_000313985.2 Echinops telfairi
TAGATAGATAGATAGATAGATAGATAGATAGATAGATAGATAGATCCACCACAGTATCACAGTGTTGTTTCAGCAAGGAACATATTGCAGTCAATAGAAAAAGTCTATTAAATGGAAAACTATAATATAAATTATGGTACAATTAATCAGAGCTGTTTTAAGCACCTATTTTAAGAAATCAAGCCCAAATATCAAAATACAATCCCAAAATACAAGCCCAAATATTAAAAAGTTCGTAGGCTAGCTGGGAATCTGTATTTATACAAGCTTGTGTGATATTTACACGGGATATTTCCTTTGCCTTCAGAGATCTTTTCTTCTCACCATCTACCTTGTCACATGGAGGCTTCTCCAGCTGTTCCTCTCCTGCTGCGAGATCTAAAGTCACCTCCCCACCCCTCATTTTCTAAGCATTCTTTATTTTTCTTGATAGATATTTTCATACTTCAAAATTATTTGCTTTGTGACTTATTAATATATACCCTCTGTTGAATGTTGTACAAGGCAAGGTCATGTGTGTTTTAGTTTTAAATTCCTTTTGTCTAGTATAGGATCTAAAGGTTTTAAGAGTTATTAAATCAATATTTGTTAAATGAATGGCTGGGTGCAAAATTTAGACTTAATGTATATACTCGAATATAAGCTGGCCCGAATATCAGTCAAGGCACCTAATTTTACCACAAAAACTGCATTTAAAAATGTGCTGAAAAACGGCTTATACATGAGTATATGCAGTTTATATAGGAAAATAAGAAAGGGATTAATAAAAATATCTGATTCTCAAGATGGAGAGCAGATGGTCATGTGAAGACAGAGGTGACAATCATAGTGATGTATTTACAAGTCAAGGAAGAGAAAGGGTTGGCAAGAACCAACAGAAGCTAGGAAGAAGCTAGGAAAGGTTCTCTTCCAGATCCCTTAGAGCAGTGCTTCCCAAAGTAGGGAATGCTGCTCCATAGGGGGCACTAAACTGCTAGGGAAGAGGGCTACAAAAGCAGGTACCTGCCCTCTATCCTGGGTTATGGGCTATAGGACAAAAGATTTTAGTTGCTAGAGTGGTTCTAAGTAATTTTTTTGTTCTGAAGTGGGAGCGGGAGGCATACGTTTGAGAACCTATGCTTTAGAGAGAGGATGGCTCTGCTGATACATTAATTTCAGAATTATTGCCCATAGAATTGGAGGGAAAATATCTATTGTTGAAAAATAAGTAACAGATTTTCTCTAGTGATGAGAAAACAAGTCATTTGTGATTTTCCTTTTGATGTCTAACACATATAGTCGTTGATTCAAGAATTATGACTAAGTCTTATAAAAGGGGTGGAGGAGGTAGTCCATAAGACAGGGTTCAACTAACTATGACTGGGGACCATTGTAGGAAAGTGACAAGGGTAAGTGCCAGGCATAATCTCTACCTACAAATACTTAAAGTCTACCGAGTAGGAGAATTCCCTACCTGATAGGGATGGAGATGGAAATTACAAAGGTACATTCTGGTTGAACATAAGGCTATACTTTTCTGGTTTTTAAAAATGTTGAAGAATTCTTAAAAATTAAACATTTAATAAATGTTGACTAAATAGTTGGGATAATTTTGCCTGCTTATCTTAACAAGGATATTAGAGCAGGGATACAAAGAGTACAACACTGGAAGGTGAATCTAACTCCATTCCCTAAAAACATGCAGGCCTATGATTCCATGGGTTCAGTACAAGGTCATTCTCAGGTTAGGAATCATTCCAGGACAATGGGATACTTGCCCATTCCTTTGGGGCCTAGATTATGGGTCCACAGAAAAATTGTAGAAGTGACAAACTGGAAATTGATAACTACTACTGAAGGTGCAGTTGGGTTTTAATAGGGATATAGACTAACAGCCATGCACTTAGGTCTTGCAGAGAACAAAGTCATCCAGAAAGTCAGAAGACCCCTTTCCAATAGTTGCTGCTCATTTGGGAAATGTTAATGAATTGATTAATCATTGTCAAACACGAAAAGAGCGCCAATGAATATATAAACCAACTTTAATAATATATGGCTGTAGATCCTAAAGTTTTGAGATGTGGACTAAGATTACCTAATTAAGTAATGGCAAAACTGGTCTAAACCTATCCTGTGAGGCTGGACTTGGGCATAAATAAGAGCACATGCCTACTGCAGAGTCCTTGGAAGCCCATGTAGTAGTCTCGAGTTCACTCCAATCGAATTAAAGTGTCAGGGGACATCTCAGAAGTCTTCAGTGGTTGCCTGGGCATCCAATGACACAGTGACACACCTTTCCATGATTGGTAAGAGTTCCTCTATCAGACAATTATAACGCAATTTAAATTTATGAAAACATCATCCTAGTTTCCCACCAGACAACAATAAATATCCATGAAAGAAAAGGAGTATTCAGAGCATGGATGGAGGACCTGTAAACTGGGCCAAATAAAAACGTATCAGTCAGATGAGACTTTAGAACCCAAAGTAACTCAATAACTAAAATGGTGCTTTGGGTAAAAAATAGCCAAATCACTAAATCTTGAAATGGTTATTCTTTGGAGAGGTTTTCTGATTTTTTCAATAGAAAAAACATTAGTTTGCAGTTATAAAAATATATTGTAAAGTAAAATGAAAGTTTACATACTTTCAAGGCAAAAAGTGAACTTAAATTACTTTTTTTTTTCAGTAAATATGGATGGCTTTTGGTTATATTTTATTTCCAGGGCTAGGGTGCACCTGGTTCGTCTCATAGGGGCTATTTTAGTGGAAAGGTTTTGCTCTTAGAGGAGTGCTCTACCTGTAGACTTTCAATCATATCCACTTAGTCTCATAACAACACTGCCTTATGGGGAAGCTTGGCAATGGGACACTTTGTTGCCCAGTTCCTTTTCCTTACCAGAGAACACATTGTGGGCACAGAGTAACTTCCTCCATTGATGGCACACGCACGGGCAGATGTTTCTCCAGTATACTACACAAGAGTAGGACGCCTTCCTCCCTGCACTCTTTATGCACAGGGGGATAGTGCACTCTTGTGGACCACGGGAGCCCAATAAAAGTGAAGCTGATCTCACTCGTTCTCCTCTTAATCTGGGTAACACGTTTACCCACGCACTAGTAAGGGGTATATGCTCTGTGTATTTTCTCTGAAGATCTAAAATTCTGGTATGACAGTTCTAAATACATTTGCAGTTTCATAAGTATTCTGTAGGCAATAAAATCATCCTGAGCCTCTACGCTGTGCCTGACACGTAGCAAGATGCCCAGAATAACAGACATGAATGGGCGCTATTCCTTTTCTTGCTCATGTTCTAGGGAATTTGATCTTCCAGGTAGAACAGAAGTGCAGTCAGATTTCAACCTAAGGGCAAGAGAGCAAAGAAACAAATACCAAGGTAAAAAAAAGAAGAGGAAGAAGAAAGAAACAAGATACAGTGAACCCTCGCCACTTAGCGCTTCCACTTCCGCGGCTTCAGTCTATCGCGGTTTTTGCGTAACAGCGCATGCTCTGTCATTACTGCCACTGATTGGCTCATACTGAACACGCTTGATGCCATCAATAATATAATAAATAATAAATGATAATTGTAACGTCCAAAATGTTTTACTGTAGTTTCCCTTTTTCGTTTAATAAATTGGGTAATACGAGTGTAATGGTGACTAAAGGGTGTTTTTTCATGTCCTCTATGCTCTAATTACGAAAATATTTGATTTACAAATAAGGAATCCTACTTCGCGGAATTTCATTTATCACGGTAGGGTCTAGAACCGATTAACCGCGATAAACGAGGGTTCACTGTACTTCTATTATTGTAGCGAGACTTGCGCTACCATTGGATGAGGAACCAGCTCTGCATCAGATTCTTGGGGTAGGCACCTTCTCCTCTGCATATCTTTCCAGGCCACTTCATCGAAGTTATGAAGGTGAAACGTTAACTCTTTTGAAATGCTTTCTCTTTTGACTCCCCGACTTCATGGCACATGCAGTCTATCAATCAAAAGTCAGCAAGACAACGAGAAGGCAAAGCCATCATCGACAGCCAGGTTACCTTAACATGCAGGTATAGTTGCCCGTGTCGTTGAGGAGGGTGGGGCGGAACCAGAGCACATCTTTCTCTTTAATAATGCGGTTCTCAGGGAGGCGGAAGTTGATCGGTTCCTCCAGGTCCCGGTCCTGCCCTGTCCAGTACCAGATCAGCGTGAGGCCAGCTGCATGGGCTGTGCTGTAGTTATATTTCAAGAAGTGCTCAAAGAGTGGACACTTGATGCGCGCTGGCTCGTCTTCAAATACTTGGATTTGCCTCATGGTATCTAGTCCCCAGTCGTCGCAGCGTTCTGAAACAATAAAAAAGACAGCAGATGAGTCACCTACCTCACAGTAACATGCCGCCTGGGAACATATCTTCTCCTCAAGATGATATCCCCTTTCCCGGATGCCCCTTCATTGATTATCATCAATGCCAAAGCACAGAGAGAAAACCCATCGCTGTGGAGTCAATTCTGGCCCAGGGTGATACACTGCGTGATACAGTAAATCACCTACAAAGGTGTCTTTGCTTTCAGATTTAGGTCAGCAGGTTTTTGGTTTTGTTTTTTGCTGCACTTCTGAGGTGGGTTTGAACCGCCAACCTTTCAGTCATCACAAAACACTTGCTCCACCCAGAGAGCTCATTTTAAAAAGTTGTTGTGCGCTCTTAAGTCCTTCCGACTCATAGACCCACCCCTGCGCCAGAGCAGAAATGTCTCTGTGTAATGAGTGCATACAGTAGACACCTGCTCCCTTTCCTTATTCGTTTTTGTGTATCTCTGGGATAAAGATTTGATCAAACAGCTTGATATTGTTGCATCCTGCAAGGTATGAGGGATGATGATCTGGCCTAAAATAATATCTCCTCTGTCACTCTCTATGAACAGAAGAAAACTTTCTAAGGAGAAAGCTGTCGCTGAAAAGGCCATTCTTTATACAAGACTCACTGCCATCGAGTGGATGCCAACTCACCTCAACTTACAGGACAGGGTAGAACTGCCCCTGTGAGTTTCCAAGAAACTGCTTAATATATGCAAGTACACTACAATATTAATAAGCCATTTAAAAACACTAAGCCTTCAATTGCCGTGCACTTGTACTTGTAGCACATCTCCATCCACATGTGCTCACCAGCTATCATTCTGGACAGAAAAATTCCAGCTCTCAACATAGGAGGTCTCAATGATCCTCATTGGGAAATAAGATCGTTAAACTCTCAAGTTTAAGATCCAGAGTAAAAGGAAATACATAATTATTTTTACAAGTTGCATTTTATGCTATGAAAGTAACAGCTCATTCATACATTCAAGGGAGGAAAGGATTTTTCCATATGTGTGCTACCTGAACTTTGTACTCTCGGTATCACCGCATGCAGGCAGAAGAGAGGTCAAGGGTAATTAAGTCCTGTTGGGCCCAAGAGAGTCACTTTTCCTTGAACCCATTAACATATGTACACATATACGTATATGAATATATTTTTCAATATGTAATCCTTTTTACATTTAAGGTGGCATCTAAATGTTATTTTTGGTAAAATAAATGAGGAGTTGATTAGTAAAACTGATCCATGTGAAATGAACATAGTGACATCATGTTTGCAGTACATACGATGAAAGTCACTTTCCACACACTAATCACCACCTACAAAGCACTCGGGTGCATTTTCTTTTAATAGTTAGACATTCTCAACTATTCCTTTTTTAGTTTTTGAACTTGCACTAACTTGCATTAATTCTGTTATCCCACATACTATTTAGTTAATTGGATTTATGTGTAATAGTTAAATTTTTCATTATTTTATTTTTCTGTTCAATCTATAACTCAAAGTGATAATTTTTTTAAATTCTGGAATCAGTTTTATTAAGATTAATACCCTATGCCATTTGAATAATATGTAGTTAAACTTTAATAGTAATTTATGTATATAAATTTTTATTAGAAATGTATCTTTTAATGATCTGGATAATCTTTTCCTTCATGTGTGGGTTTAGATAATAACTCAAAAATATTGTGGATATAGCATATATTCATTGAAGAAGTTTGTTGCATACTGAAGTACAAAAAGAGTCTGGCTATAGCAAGGTCATCCAATTTTTTTATCCTCCTAAGCAATATGCTCAATTTATATTTTATCTATCAAAATTGTTTGTAATTGTCTATCACTACACAACTCTAGAAGAGAAATTTCATAAAAATAATCCTATTTCCCACTCCTGTTATCCATGCCCTTCACAATGTGTTGCTGTGAATTTTCCTATGATTAGATTAGTATTTGTTCCCACCCTGCGGCCTGGGCTTTCACTGTGGCTTATAAGAAATAGAGAGAGAGAGAGAGAGAGAAGAGGAAGAGAAAGGGAGGGAAGGAGAAGAGGAAAGGAAGGCGGGAAGAAAGAACTGCAGCAAAAAACGAGGATGTCAATTCCAACACCGAGACTTAAAACACTTGTGAGCTTTGGCATCTCCTGAGCCCATGCGGTCACTATGAGAATATGGCTGAAAAGGCTCACCGAGTCAACAAGAGACCCTGAAGAGAACGGAGGCAGAGGAAGTAAACTCTGCTCCTCACCCACAGAAGCAAAGCTGACCCAATATAGAAGAATAATTCTAGCCTCGATAATGATGCCAATCTAGTATTACCAAGACTGCCCAGGCAGTTTACAGACTCAATAGCAAAAGCACGTGTGATTCATTTTTCCAAAAGTCATTGACGTTTGTGATTCTCTAACCACTCAAAAACAAATAAGCAATCATAAACAAACAAATGAACTAATCACTGCCATCAACTCGATTCTGACTCATAGTTACCCGATAAGACAGGTAGATTGGCCTTGATGAGTTTCTGAGACTGAAACTTTGTATGGGAGTAGAAAACCTCATCTTTCTCCCCTGGAGCAGCTGGTGGTTTGGAACTGCTGACCTTGAAGTTAGCAGCCTAATGTGTAACCCACTATGTCACCAGGACTTCTTGATTCGGATAGGGGATTAATATGGCAGTGAAAAGCTGATCGAACAACTAAATGGGAGCTACTTTAATTTTGATAAAGTAAAGAATTTGAAGCTTTTTGACTTACAAAAAGATTTGCCACCTTAGCAAGTAATAAATCTCTGGGAAATTTAACAAGCTGGCTTTTTCCAAATTCAACAAGTGGACAATTATTTATAAATACCGATATGTGCCAGATAATGTCACTGGGACACGGTTCACTCACAGGTATATCGGTGGTCTCGATTTTTTCCCTAACAATTTGAAAGGATCTTGTTTGTTTGTTTTGGTCACCGGGCATGCAGAGCTGGGCATGTAACAGTGTGGAAAGGAAGGCCTTTCTTTCGGGAGCCTTAATGTAGGTCAGCATCCTTATTCAGTCCTGTCCAACTGCCTGCCTACGCCTAGCAATGGATCCTCTGGCGGCAGTGTGCTGAGAGCTCTGATCAAAGCCTCTGTTCTCATCTGCGCAGCTGTGTCGTTGCTCAAAGAGCAAGGAGCTCCAGATGAAAGCCCAGCTATACTGGCCAGAGGTGCTGCACAGGGTTTAGCTCCAGCTGAACTGCGCTTTTGACATTTGCATCGTTTTTCACCTCTGTGCAAGCACAGGTGCTGCTTGAAATGTGAGCTGTTACTGAAGGCTCGGTAAGGTCAATCAGGTGTACACAGAGGGGTGGGGTGGAGCCAAATAAGTCCCAGAAGCACTTGCTACCCTCTTGGCAAGCTTAGGGCTTTTTGCCCCCGTGGATGCAATGGTGCTTCTGCAACAATGAGTTGTGCTTGAACCTCTTGATGCAGGTCTCACCATGATGAGGCTTCCTGCTCTGCACTACTCTGCTGGCTCTCGAAGCCTAGGCCCAAGTTAAAGTCTATACACAGCAGGTCCAGTAACATGTGTCTGGTGGCTTTGTTCTACATCCAAGACCCCCAGGCCCTAGCAGCTGGACTGAACCCCACTCCAAACTAGCCTCTGGTGAAAAGCTGTCCCCACTCTTGGGTACCTGGAGCAGGGCCCTCAGCAGGTTTGTCAACATCTTTATGTCCTGGTCCATCCCAGTTCAAGGATGTCTTCTTGACCTTTGACTTAGAATGGAGCAAAGTGTTTTTCTTGATTTCAGATCTTGATTCCTGGAAGCCCTGTGGCTGTGGATGGGCAAGTACCCCTGGATTAGCATTGACACAAAACGATTTTGAATGACTACGTGAAAAGAGAAGAGTCCATACACTACTGAAGAGTTTTCCCAACAGTTGGAGAAAAGGGCCAAATTCAAACGGCCAGGACTCAGAAGAGCTTAGTGTGTTGAAAATGATGTCCGGTCTTGAACTTAACCAAACTACCAGTCAAGTGTGTAGGTGACATTTTCACAAGCCTAAAGCGTCGATAGTTCTATTTCATAGGTGCATTACTAAGACCTCTGAGGGATTTTATCCTTTAAAATGATAAATTAAAAGAAGAAAACATAGGATCCAGGAATATTGAGGCGTGAAAGGATGCTCTGGAGGCAGCACAGGAGACACAAAGATGGCAGCTGGGAGGGGGGCTGGGAGACAGAGAAGAGAAAGAAGGTAGAGATGAGAAGGAATGGAGAGGAAGAAGGATGACAAGAATGGTGAATAGAATAAAGAAATGAAGGAGAGAAATAATGAAAAGAAGGGATAAAACAAGAAAGGAGAACGAACTCTCATTGAAAATCCCAG
>NW_022111307.1:850569-865206 GCF_000313985.2 Echinops telfairi
GGCTTTCTTTGCCTCCAAGAGAACGACATATCCCTAGCAATTGAATAGGAACCATGACTGGATCACTGCCGATACACTATGTGGCAAAAAATGCTGTAGAACTTAAAAAGCCCTGCATGATCCCTAGTGTTCTCTCTCCTCCTTACATGTAGAGTTGGAAGGTCATGTTTCAAAAATGGTAGCAAGCGCCTGAAAGACTCCTTCGACTTAAGAGTATAGAGACGTTTTCTTTATTTTAGATATGTCATCAGGAAAGAAGACCATGTTTGATAGAAAAAGACATCATATTTGATGAAGCAGACAGAAAAAAACAAAACAAAAGAAGGAAAGCCCTTGATGAGATGGATTAACACAATATCTTCAATAATGGTCTCAAACATACCAACAATCAGGAAGATGTCACAGGATACGGCAATACCTTGTTCTGTGATATGTAATATTCCTCACATGTCAGAACAAGCTAAAGGTAACTAACAACAAATGTCACAAGATGGAAGAAGCCTGTGTTCTCTGCAGTTACTTAGCGCAGAGCTGACCAGGAATGCCACCCTCCTCTCAAGTGACACAACTTTGGATATGTTTGTTAAAGCAGAAACACTATGAATCAGACTAATCGAACGGGAAGGATGTTAACTTTCAGAAGTTAACAAGTCAAGAGCAATCAACATCTCTGTTAAAGGCCCTTTTATATCATAATATAAATACTGATCAATCACCAAGATTTTTGGCTGATTCTATAGCCTTCATATTTTACCAATCAAATAAAATGCAATATATTTCATAAAGAGAAAATAAAATAATTTTACCAGTTGTCTATCTCCCTCAAAGAATGTGCGTTAGGCTGGGTTGTAAAAAATTAAATACATAGCTAGCTTTAAAAAAATAATAATTCTGAGTTTTTTGGGGTACCCCTTTTTATACCAAGGAGCCCAGGCAGGAAAAGTATGTTTGGAGACTGATTACGGAAGTAATTGTACAATTCTGTTAGACATGGTTGAACTATGGAATGATAAGACATATGAATTAACTTCCAAGTGTCTCTCTTCTAAAGGGTCACACCCCTAAGGGACATTACCAGGCCACCTCCTGATGGATAGCTTGGACTCTTCTTCCACTAGGAGGTCCCATCCAGTTGATATAAAATCTCACCAGCACAGGATGTCTCATGGAACAGATGGATACTTCTATACATACAAATTTGGCTCCTTTGCCGTAAGATCTAAAACTAAAAGCTCCAAACTAGACTCACTGCCATCAAGTCAATGCTGACGCATAGCAACCCCCTGAGGGTTTTTGAGACCGTAAATGTTTAGGGGAGTGGAAGACCCAGTCTTCCTCGGTGCTGCCGGTGGTTTCAAACTGCTGACCAAATGACTGGCAGCCCAACGTGTAACCATTATACAACCAGGGTTCCTTGTGATCTAAAAACATATTATTTAGTGTTCAGAGACATCAGCAAGAACAGTATTATTACTGAGCCATTCTATTTGGGGCATTTGTCCATTTGAAATTAGTTCTGTGCATTTTTAAGTTTCTTTAGCTAGGCACCTGAGGGCATTTTGTCAGAGCTTTCTAAACTATTCAATGAACAAATAAAAATAAAATCAATGGGAGCAGGCTGGGGTGTCATGTAATACCAAATTAATTATATGATTCTCTACAGGCACCAGCTGAAGAGAAGACTTGGGGAAAGGCTGTTATGCAAATAGGTTTATCTTTAATGAGAGCAAAGGGAATTTAGCGAATTACTGGCACAGCAGATTACTTTTTGTTTGTTTGTTTAACATGCCTCTTCTTATCCAGTTTACCCCACAGAAGATGCTCTAAATTGGTCCCTCCATATCGGGGAACCACAAAGTCATCGTTTCCCTCAGTCAAAGGATTTCTTAAGGCTGGCGCACGGTGGCACTGAGGACAAATGGAAACGTGCAAAGCCTGGCAAAGGCAAGTCACTGGAAAATCCAACCCACGCTCCTGACAGCAATTAGCATTTATATAGCAGGGTATACATTTTAACTAATTAATCTCACAACACCCTCTTGGGCTTTCATGCCCATTCCCACATTACATGCCAAGAAACAGAGACAGATAGATTAATTATTTGCCCTAGTGGTGGCACAAATAAAAGCCGGCTGAACATAGATCTAGGATGCATTCAAGTCAGGGTAGTTCCCACAGGAAAACTATTCATGTGTTTGGATTTATTAAATATTTGTTGAGAGCCTAAGGAAAGCAGCCTGTGCTGGGGGCTAATGTAGAGAAACTGACTAAACAAAACAACAGGAGCTTAGGCACATGGAAGGAGAGAAAGACAGGAATTGTATAAGACCTAAGGTGATATTGCTTTCCACATGTAATTAATTGTCATTTATCACTTTCTTGTCTTATGACCTGGGACACAATGCTTCTCTTGACCTCAGTTTCCACCTGTGTAAACTGGATCGGAGGTATGTAGGGGTAGGGGTGAGAGGGGGGAAACTGGGTGTATGTTACTTTAAAGAAGGTATTCAGGGCAGCATTTATGACCAACTCAGTTCCTCAAACCATCATGAACCTTAGTTCCCACATGAGAAATGAAGCTCACAGTAGTACTGAAAAGTTATCAAAATTGAGGCTAGGGTATAAAGTACATAAAAAACAAATCAATGTGCACATCACGTGGTTTTCATTGTTGTTATTAGCTGCTATCTCAAATGTAACACTCGGTGCCACTGAGTCAATTCTGACTCATAGTGACTGCATAGGACAGGGCAGAACTGCCTGGAGTTTCTGAGTTTGGGTTTCTAAGACTGTAATTCTTTATGGGAGTAAAAACCTTGTCTTTCTCCCTCGTAACTCCTAATGGCGTCTAACTATTGACCTTGTCATTTGTAGCCCAATGCGTAAGTAGTACACCACCAGGACTCCTAGCTGGTGTCTAGTTGACCCAAATTCATGTTGAGCCCCCTGAAGGGTAACATGTATCACTCCCATTATGAATTGTGGATCAGACTGTAATAAACCATAGTATTCTGTATTTCCCTTGACTGATTTGAGGAGAATACAAGGTCTGTGTTTATTGTCCAACTTAGTCTAGAAGTTCTGCTGACATAATAACACACATACCTCCACTGACAAAGGGTTTGGGCTAGGCATGGTGTGCATTGACTAAAAATGTAACAAGAGTCTTCCACCTGGAAGGTGAACATTCTACCACTGTCCCCCTATTAAAATTCAGATGGTTTTAATTCAGGGGAGACATACGCAAACCAAACTCACTCTTGTCATCAAGTTGATTCTGACTGTGCCATCTGTAGGAGAGAGCAGAAACATCCCTTGGGTTTCCAAGATTTTAAAATCTATGTAGGACTAGACAGCCTCTTCTCTCTCCCACACCGACTCAAAGGTGTATAACACTTCCAACTGTTGGGCAGTTTAGCTCAGGGACTGGGGCATCCATTACACATGCCCAGAGGTCCGAGCTATTGGCCTATGAAGGAGTGGTACACTGCACATGCTCAGAGGTTCAGGTTTCTGGCCAGGAAGGGGAGGTACACCTGGGTGGGCGCTGCACCTGGATTGGCCCACCTAGGCCAAGTTAATTCAATTCAGCCAGTGGGGTTGACCAGGGTCGTCCACCACACCTCCCCGTGGAATAATTGAAAAGGCAGGAGCCCAGAGCCAGCCACGTGACTTTCCGAGTAGCTTCTAGGGAGGCTGCACGGGGTGAGGAGTCCTGTGGGTGCCTGTGTAAACCTGAAACTTCTTCTCACTCTCATCAAACTCACTTGATCACAAACCAGGCTTCGGCATGATTTCTTTCTCACACAGAGCCAAGGACCAAGATCTCTACCCTGAGAGATCTAACACAACCTCTTTATATTTTATCAAAAGGAGAGCAAGAAGTCAGACGCGGAGAAGGAAGAGCTGGAGTAGTTATGACCATCCCTCATTCATTCTCCCTATGCTTGTACTGTTTAACAATACTGAGCTGATACCTCAGCAGATGGTTTTCCTGAGCCAGAAAATTAGATGTAACGTACTTCCACCGGAGAAGGGAGTGTTCTTGGTTGAGCAGTTTTTGAAGCAAACAGGAAATAGCCCTGTGAAGATGATACGCTTTGGCAGATATGGAAAGAATGTCAAATTCTGGAAAGGAGTGAAGAGCCATGGCCTCAACTGTACACAAGTGGCTAAAGGTTTCTTTCTGGAACACATTTTATCCTCAACATTTCACTCCTCCTGTTATGACACTGGAGTTGATTTTCCACTGGCTTAGAAACTGCTGGAACCCTTGAGTGATACAAACACTTAAGGAGCTAGGTTGCGGATTCAAAAATTGGAGGTTCAAGTCTTCCCAGGACTATCATGGAGGCAAGTCCTAGTGATCTACTTCCAAAAAATCAGCCCCTGAGAACCACGCAGACCACATTTCTATCTGACCCAGGATGGCCTTGAGAAGGCATTGACGCAATAGCAAATGAATATGCTCTGTTGGTTTGATTTAAGATTACCATTTCAATGAGACATGGCTTGTCTGGCTAATTCTAAAAAAGTTATAGAACAGTACCACCAGGCAAGTATGAGAGGTTGCTATTATTATAAAATCAAAGGGCAAAAAGAACAGGGCAGAGGTGAAGAAGGAAACAACGGGAGTGAAAAACCACCTAAACTAGGATTGAAGAGTTAAAAACAGGTTACACAGAAAGCCCGGATGGCATAGTAGTTATATGATGGGCTCCGAACAGCTTAGTCACTATTTGGAAACCACCAACTGTTCCAAGGGAGAACAATGAGGATTTATATCCCTGTATAGAGTTGCAGTTTCCAAAACCCACAGGGGGATTCCTACCCTGTCCTACAGGGTCACTAGGAGTCCGTTTCTACTCAGTCGCACCTATTGACTGACACAAGTGATACTCTAAGGTGACCGGATTTTAACATTGGTAAAGCGGGACACCATTGATACAATTCATATCCTGGCAAAATAGCCACAAGGCAGCCGAAAGCCGTATAACCTAGCATGTCATGCATTCTTTCCAAAAATCAGGACTTCTTTAAAATGCCGCCGAACACGGGAAAAACTGTTAAAAATCCAAAACAAAAAAATCAAGATAAAACGCGTGGCCATCAAGTCAATTCTGGGCCATCATGGCGCTCGGGCTCGCAGAGAGGTGGGTACAGCCCTCAGCCTTTCCTGGTGATGCCGTATGCACCAAAAGGAACCGAAGGCTCCGTGGAGTTCTCAAGGCTGTAGCCTTTCAAAAGCAGGGCCTTCGGTCTGTTTCCTGAGGTCACAACAGGTGAGTTCAAACCATTACCCTTCAGTTAGCAGAACATTCAACCCTCTGTAAAACTAAGTGATAGTCACAAATCAAGTTATCTAAAGGATGACTGCAAGCTGGGTGTGAGTCTTTGCAAAGTCTATAGTTACAGAAACGTGATGCTGAGGTTCTGCATGTTTAATGGGAGTTGCATTCTACAAAGTATTCCTCATAGCAGTGGACTTAATAAAAGCCCCTCATTCTCTCTAATGTTAAAATGATCAGGTCTAGAGAAACGGCTAAAGGTCTCATACAGCCTTTTCTTGGGCCATCATAACATTGTCCAAGTGGCTTTTGCCCTATACTTAGGGCCAAGAAGAGCCCAGTCACCACCCTTCCTGCTGACAGGCATACTAAGGAAGAATATGGGATGACAGAATCTCATCATCCCTAGAAAAGGCTCTGCAAATTCCATCATATTGGCAGCAGGGGGCACAGGCCAAAGAATGGATTCTGTGTGTGCTGCCTCTGACCAATGGCTCCATTCTTTCCTTTTTCAGAAATACCGTAACGAGCATCCTCTGGCTGCTGAAAGGAATGATTTTCTTTGCAGGGCTGTTGCGACAATAAATAACATGGCTCATGTGTCTAGTGTGACACAGTTCTCTGGGGAAACTCTAAGCACTCATTAGCTTTTTTATCCCCCTCTAGCAATCTGCGCTAATCTGTGATTAAGATGTAAAGACCCAATTACTACCATCATATCATAATCAAACCACTTTCCCTCTCTTTATTTACATGATTACATAACATTTATTCAGGGTTATAGGAGTGCTATGGGCTCTGACCAAATTGCAGGAAAAAAATTGGTCTCTGCCTTCAAACTTCTATTCAAGACAAGCGCATTGGGAATAAAGGTGTTCTGGTACATGATTGTAGACCCCAGAGCATATGGAACATAGCATTCAAGGAAGCAAGAAAATCATTAGGCTAATAATGCATCTCTGTCATTTTACAGATGAATTAAAGCGCCGTTGAGATGGAAAGCCAGCAGGGTGGCAATGCTGCCCACAGGTGTGGCATCTGGGAAGATCTTGCCTTTGTTTCCTCAATAATGTAACTAATAATGAGGCTAATGTAATTCCTACTTCATCATACTGTTGGCCGGAGAAATAAGATCATATATGAAAATACCACATGGTCTCTCATACAAGGTAAACACTGCCTCTTATTTACATTATCTTGATTTTGGAGTTGAAAGAATTGAGAGCTACCAAAACCAAATTAGCAACAAAAGTACATTTGTTTTGAATTTTCTTGAATTCTATTTTAACAAAACCAAGGACAGACATCCAAGAATTAAGATCTGAGACCTAAATTGTAGAAAGTAAGAATGGACAGCACACAGTCCCTTTTGTCACTCAACAGTAAACTGAAAAGTAAAAGCCTTCCGAGTACTCAGCAAGTCTCTATCTCCCCCTGCAGCCCCACATCACACTCCCTAATCAGAGGGCCATGGAAGCACCTTCATGTGCTTGAAGCTGTACTTCGGGATGGTGCCACTTTCAGGGAGGAATTACACAGCCCTTGGCCTGAAACTTGCAGCCATCGTCTCTGCACGGTTACAAAGTCAAAGGGAAGCATATCTTGTGATGCTTGCTAGAAAGCTCCCCAACAACGCGCAGGGAATGCCTGGAGTAAAGGGGAGCTTAAGATCTTCATCACCTGCCAGAGGAAGAAATGCAAGCTGCCATCCTGCCACTGTTTAACAGAGGCATCACCTGTGCAGTGCTAGGGAAGTCTCATTCAATTTTAATAATGTGTCAAGCATGTAGATTTTTCTTGAAGGCTGGTGGTGACAAGCAAGATACTCTGGGAGGAAATAGAATGAAGCAAGCATCAAAAGCTGAACACATGAGAAATAGGGGTTGGGGAAATGTCTGGCAGTGAGTGATGATGGGGTGATGGGAAGAGAAAGGTGGGGGTTCCAGGTGGCTGGGCTGTCAGTAGTCACTCAGTTAGAATGACTACTCTTTGATCCCAAGAGGAAGAGAAGGGTCTTGGGGAACGAACAGGCCATGATGAAATTTCGGTTCAAATTTCTGAATATTTAAGATCCCGATAATCCAGCGGTTCTCAACCTGTGGGTCGCAACCCCTTGGGGGGAGGGGGTGTCAAACAACCCTTTCACAGGGTATTCGCCCAATTCATAACAGTAGAAAAATGACAGTTATGAAGTAGCAACGAAAATAATTTTATGGTTGGGGGTCACCACGACATGAGAAACTGTATGAAAGGGTCGCGGCATGACGAAGGTTGAGAACCATTGCTACAATCCATGTGTGAATCTCTGGATGGGCTAAATGGTGAAGTGCTCACCCATTAACTGAAACGCTGGCTGTCCAAATCCATAGAGTAGCAACTCGGGAAAAGAAAGTGCTGAGGACCAGCATCCAAAAACATAAATGTCAATGAAATCTTATGCTTAAATTAAGCTCTCTTCCACTAAAAACTCCATGTGAAAAGCCCTTTTCTGAAACAAATAAGGTCACTGAGAATTGGAAGCAACTTAAGGGCAAGTACTTTTTGTGGTTGTTGTTTATTTCTTTTGTTTTTAATAATCCACTGGATATCTTAGAAACTTAGAGATGGAACCATCCAGCCCCGTGGTGCAAATTCATGCTGAGCCCCACATGGGGAGGACGATGAACACTTGGCCTGTGACAGAGCCAGGGTAAAACCCCAGATGGCCAGAGTACTAGTAGTTTTTCCCACGTCACACACTGTTTTATTTTTTGTAACAGTGAGAATTTATACTACACTCACATAAGTCTTCGCTTTTCTGGTTAAGCCAGAGATTGACTTTTTAGATATACATTTATATTTGGCCTTTTGACTGACTATAGTCTTAAGATCAGGAACATTTGTTCCTCTTGTTTATTTATTGCTGTAAAGAAAACCAAACTGATAATACCAACTTCTTTGCACTCTAGAGCTCATAAAACAAAGAAAGCAGAACAGGAAAAAGGTGTTTCGGGAATATGAAAAGCAGAAGCAAACACTTTAGAAAAGACGATGTGGACTCTCATACAATAGCCCTGTGTTTGTCAGCTCTTCTTTCATACCGAGCTCACATACTTCTCCATTCACACTCACCTGTGTCTGTACTGACAATGCTCCACCACTGCAGAAATCCAAAACCATTAGCAGAAAAGAGAAAAATAAATAGGTGCCAACAAACACCATGCCAACCACTAGGGTAACAGGGCTTCTTTAAGAAACAGACTCTGTAGTCATACCAAGAGGATTTTATGGGTTTAATGGTAAAACTGTAATTGCCCAGTATATATTAGATTATTAGAGCACACACACATTCAGAGAGTGAGAAAGAAAGCCAAGTACATACCCTAAAACAAAACAGGCAAAATGGTCAAATGCACAGCACTCGTCTCTGGGGATTTACCCCTCCCAATACTGCAGTTCCCTACTTTGAAACTGGTTACTTAGAAAGATGTAAAATAGCTTTTATTTCTTTACTCTGAAAAGGAAAAATGTCCCAAACTCATCACAACTATCTACCCTCCAAAACCCCGAACAATCACCATCATATCCCATAATCGTTAATATACATAAATGTAGTTTATTTGGACATTTGCCACACATGATATGCTTTGATCACAGAGATGGTAACTCTTGCACCATTTGGGGGTTTGGAAAGAGATATAGAGAAGTGACGTGGAAGTTCACGTTTCTCCCAAGCAACTTCCTCTCTACTGACCTTCTCTGGATCTACGCTGCCATACTCACCCCTCTGCTTTCTACTTTGGGGGTGTGTGATAAAGTGTCTGCCCTAAAACACCTGACTCACTCTGCCTCTCCCAGTAACAAAAATTTCAAATCCTGTTCCTCCCTTCTAGTTTCTGAAACACAGCTAGTTACTGATTCTTTCTTTGAATAAAACAATTTATCTTCAGAGGATCTCTAAAGTAGCTTGCCCCTAAAGGCAAGAGAAAATTCAAAGTAATACAGCTTCTAGAATTCCAGTTCATACACACATGGCTTTATTCCAAACAGCATGTGTCTAAACAGGGCTCTGCCATCAACAATCCACTTGTCTGAGTTTCAATGGGGAGCTTTAAAGAAAACCATCCAGATAAAGCAGGGTTTCCAAGGAGATCCGCGGGGCCCATTCATTCCAAAGTGGACATTTCAGCTCAAAAGGTTATTGTGACTATTTTGGGGGTATTTCCAAGGGATAACCTCGATATATTTTCCTCAATGGCCATAGGATGCTCATGGTGACTCATAAGACATTTATAAAAATTGATAACTGCATTTCTAAGAAAAAGATCAGGGAAGTTGTACTAAGGTAGGGCTATTTTTCCTTCCCAACAATGCACCTACCCGTTCTTTGAGGGAAGCAAGGAAGAATTTCTTTGGGGAACCTTACCCTATCCACCTTATAGCCCTGATCTTGCCCTTTTAGACTTTTTTGTCTTCCCCAAACGCAATAAACATCAAAAAGAAACAATTTAAGTCTGTCAACGATATGAAAACTGCCATTTTGGTGTGAGATAAATAAAAAAATACAGAATTCTTCTAGGAAGACTTTTAGATAGAATCACAGTCTTGAAAAGTGTATAGACTCAGGTGGCAAATGTATTGGAAACAATAGCTTCACATTTTGAGATTCTTTGTTTTATCGATGTTTCTATGATACTATAATAATGTTTTCTGAGTCATCTTCATATATCTTGGGATATTCCCTACACAAAACAATGGCCTAAGGGTCTGGGGACCTAATGCCTTTCCCAAACTCAGCCAGTTTGACAACCATTATTCTATTGGCATACCACTACTTGATAATGAATGCTTTCTGTGACTCAGCTAACACATGTTTTACACATTTTAGCCCTTGTAATCTTCATAACTAAGGAGCTACCCAAAGGAATTCTAGTACAGATATGCTGCACCTTAGGTTCTGAGTTTTTAGTTTGACTTTGGCCACATAGGACAACCTTGGCAGACCAAACTGCTAACCTCCTCTTCTGTAAATGAAAGGTTAGAAATTCCAAGTGATCCACAGGTGCCTACGAAGACAAGCTTGGTGCTCTACTTTGGAAAAATCAGCCAATGGAACCCTTATGGAGCAGTCCTTTTCAGACCACATGCCATGAATCAGCAGCCACTCAGCAGCAATTCCTTAGCCATGAATCCAAATCCACTCAAGGGCCACTGGGTTCTCAGTGGCCACCGAAATTCCCTTCTCTGGGTCTCAAGTTTCTCACCTGTGGTACAAGAAGATACAAAATGTGTACCTCTATTTCCTCTTATGGTTATCATGTGAGTATTAATTTCAAGAGTATATTATGTCCCAAATTCCAAAACCAACTTTTCTGGGGCAAAGGGGGTTGGGCATTGTTGTTGTTCGGTGCGGTTGAGCTGGTTCCCACTCAGAATGACCCTATGTCCAACAGAACAAAAAACACCATCGGTCAATCCAACCAACTGAAGGGCAGCCTGCTTTTTCTCTGCCTTTCTCTTTTAGCAAGTACAAGGTCTTTTCCATGGACTGGTCTTCCCTGGTAGCATGGGAAAAGTATGTGAGACAAAGTCTCAACAACCATGCGTCTAAGGAAAATTTTGGCCTTACTTCTTCCAGGACAGATCCGTTTGTTCTTTTGGCAGTTCATGGTATTGCAGATATTCACCAAAATTCAAATTTTGGTCTTCCTTTGGTCTTCTTTATTCAATGTTGAACTTTCATATGCATATGAGGCAACCAAAAATAGCATGTGGGTAGTCCTCAAAGTGGACTGCTTCAAAAGTATATTATATCCTACGTTCCAAAACTGTGAAATAAAACCAACTTTTCAGAGGAAAGCGGGTGGATGGTGAGTAGGGACATGTTAATAGAATGTGGAAAAACTGAGAGAGTTTTTCTTGAATTGGGAGCCTACGATCCATGATAGGAAGCACATGCTACAGCTAAGAGGAGAAGAGCCTACTTTAAAAAGGGCCACTCTCACCACTGGTCCTGAGGGGTTCATCGGTCCTGGATTCCCTGTTTCCAGTTCCAATCTGCACCAATGTACATCCTCTGATCTAACCAGGTTTGTAAGGTAGAACTGGGATCATGATAGTAGACGGGGTGGGGGCAGGAGGGAGGAAGCTTTTAAGAACTAGAGGAAAGTTGTGTTTTTCATCGATGCTACACTACACCCTGAGTGACTCGTCTCCTCCCTGCTACCCCTCTGCAAAGGATGTCCAGTTGCCTACAGATAGACCTTGGGTCCCCACCCCGCACTCCTCACTCATTCACGATGCTATCATTTTTTGTTCTTTGGTGCTTGATACCTGATCCCTTTGACACCTCATGATCACACAGGTTGGTGTGCTTCTTCCATGTGGGCTTTGTTGCTTCTGGGCTAGATGGCCACTTTTTTTTTTTACCTTCAAGCCTTTAAGACCCCAGACACTATATCTCTCGATAGCTGGGCACCATAAGTCTTCTTCACCACAACTGCTTATGCACACATTTGTCTTCAGCATTTGTATGGGGAACGTGAGCACACAATAATGATTTTTCATTCTTTGGTATCTACTACCTACCTGATCCCTTCAACACCTCGTGATTACACAGGTGTGCTTCTTTCACGTGGGCTTTGTAGCTTCTTAGCTAGATGGCCGCTTGTTTACCTTCAAGCCTTTAAGACCCCAGGCACAATATCTTTTGATAGCCGGGCACCATCAGCTTTCTTCACCACTTTTGCTTATGCACACATTTGTCTTCAGCGATCATGTCGGGAAGGTGGGTATCATGGAATGTCCGTTTAGTGGAGCAAAGTGTTCTTGTATTGAGGGACTGGAAGGGTGGAGGGAAGGTGGGGTAGTGAGGTAGTTAGTTTATTGTGCTAACCTGGCCAATAAACACATGTGGGGTTAATTGAAGGGCGGAGAGATAAATGCCTTGGTGAGATTCACCTTTCAAGTTCTTGGGTGTCTTGCTTTGTGATGGTCGCAACAGGGTGCAGCTGCCTTAGCAGTTCCCTGTTTCAGCTTGCAAGGCTGACTTCCTGCAAGACATCCCCAAGGAGAAGCCACATGGACCTACCCCAGTGCAGCCCTAGTTGCTGGAGCACCTGTGTGGAGACCCCTGCCCAGTGCTGAGGTGCTTACACATTCACTGACTCAGCTTTCCTCCTGCAGTCGGCATCGTTGCATCTGTTTTGTGAGATGGAGGAGGATTTCGTGGTTTGGTGTTGGACATATGGGTTAATGGGTTAATGTTGGACTTGTGGGCTTGGGCAGGACTGGGTTGGGATGTTTTCTTGATGCATATCTAACCTTTATATAAAACTCTCTCTTATACACGCATTTCTGTGGATTTGTTTCTCTAAAGTACCCAGACTAACACAGGTAGAAAGGGGGAACCGATTACTAGGATCTACATATAACCTCCTCCCTGGGGGATGGACAATAGTAAAGTGGGTGAAGCGAGATGTCGGGCAGTATAAGATATGATAAAATAATAATAATTTATAAATCATCAAGGGTTCATGAGGGAGGGGGAACAGGGAGGGAGGGGAAAAATGAGGAGCTGATTCCAAGGGCCCAAGTGGAAAGCAAATGTTTTGAGAATGATGGGGGCAACAAATGTACAAATGTGCTTGATACAATGGATGTATATATGGATTGTGATAAGAGTTGTATGGGCCCCTAATAAAATGTTTTTATTTTTTATTTTAAAGGGTTATTATATAGTCCTGTCTCCAGTGGATACTCCAGAACTATCTCCATGCTCAGCTTTCACTCACAACACCCACTTTTATAAAGCAGAGGAGTCAAAAATGTCAGCTTGCCTTCAAAGGCAGTTCCCTCAGGTATTAGCTGCTTCTGCCTTATTCAGTATAGTCCGACATGACTCAGCTCCTCCATCAACTGTCTGGGAGGGAGAACATTTCATGCTAGTAGGAAATCACCTTAAGCAAAACAATAGAGTACACTTAAGGTGCACAATTAGAGCCAAGTTGTCATTACTCAAAATCAAATCACCTCCCCCCTCTCCTAGACAGGACAACATAACTACAGCCAATAGACCAACAGGACTGTCTGCTTAGAACACAGGAGATCACCCTGTCACCTCCAGTTGGAGCCATCATCCACTCATACACCTCTCCTGTCTGGGTCACAAAGCAAGGCGAACTGTGGGTTATGTCATGTCCTTCAATCAATAAACCCTCAGGATCAACCTACTACATACAAGGCTTTATAAAATGCTCCAATGCGAGATAAAGATACAAATGAGGCATGGTGTCTGCTATCAAAGATCTCATATCCAAGAGAGTACAGAGAGACAGGCAAACAATTACCCATAAGACAAAATAAAACAAAGTCAATGCTACAACAAAGTGGATGCTGCGTGTCTTTAGAGGACAGAAGGCACGCTTAATGATGGAACTGGGATGGGGTTTAAAAAGCTTTAACAGAAAAGATGGCCTGGCTGCAAGTCTATGAAATGAATAAAATGTCCACTGACAGACACAAGGGGTCAGGAGACCTGGCTGTAAACAAAGGGAATGAGGGAGTTCTTAGCAGTCAATCCATTAGCCCTCCAGTTAGGTGGAGCTGGATTCTGGGTTGTGGGAGAACTTAGCTGAGCACAAGAATAGCGGGCTAAGCTTCTGCAGGATAAAAATGTCTAATTTGTTCATGGTAGCCACTGGGAGCCCCTGGCAGCACCCAGAATATAGAGGGACACAAACTATAAAGAGAAATGAAATCCTGATGCTGATGCCCACTACTATGTGATAAACCTTGAAAACACCAAGCCAGTGACATAAATGGGTCACAAAAGGTCAAATGCTACATGGTATCACTTTCATGAAATCAACAAATACATAGATACCAATGGTTAATAACTGTTAGCAGAAATGGGGAGGGGAGAGGAAGTTTTTTCAGGGGTGGTGGAGAGTTTATATAAAAGGTGGTAGATTATTTTGGAAAATGAGAGTAAAATCTAGTGGCAGGAACATGAAAAGTGTACTCAAAGTCCTTGATATGAAGATATAGAAGCTGTTGTATTGGAAATGGTTTGGTGTGTATATTTGCACCGCAGTGAGTTTTTGTTTGTTTGTTTGTTTTTAATGTGACACAGCTAAAGATTATTACGAGCAGAGATAAAAGATGATTGGGAAATATACATTTGTCCCTGAGGCTATCCGAGTGACTGACAAGTATCCAAGGGGTCACAGATGTTCACCTCTACACGTGTGTCAAGAGTGGGATTTCCTGATCCATTTGTCATATCTGCCTTGACTTACACAAACCAGAACCAGAAATGAAGACAAAGGAGCCCATTAGAGCAACCAAGGAAGCGGAAGGTGCAGTGAAG
>NW_022111307.1:866276-867286 GCF_000313985.2 Echinops telfairi
AATTCATTCCTAGAATATTTACACATAAAACAGAAAATTACATTTAAACATATATTATAAGCCTGTACAGAGATGCTTATAATAGCTTGATTCATAGTCATTTAAAACTAGTAACTGTAAGAACAAACTATTTAGTAAAAAAGGAATAAAATTCTCATACAATTATATGGGTGCAACTCAAAACTCAAATGCATTTTCTAGGTGAAACAAGTCATTCCTATAGAATTCTCTCTCTGTGTCTGCCTCTCTGTGTGTGTGTAGATAGAGAGTTAGAGAGACAGAAAGACAGACAGAAAATGAATCAATGATTGAATGATTGCCAGAAGTTGAGATGAGTTATGGTGGGATGCATAATAGCAGTATGAGAGAATATTTGAGAGATAATAGAATAATTTTCTATCTTAATTTTGGTTATTGATTCAGGATTACACACAATTGTCAGAATTCACAGAATGCATGCACAAATACATGCATTTTTAAAACTGAATACAAAATTTTTAAAAAAGCAAGGATTGTGTACAATAGAAATTGTCCCAAATAATTCCTTCATCTTGATTAGAGATTTGGCTTCATTTATAAGAACTAGGAGGGAGCAAGCATTCAGTTTGTGAATCTCACTGGCATGCTTTTCCCCACTCATTTCCAAGGTGTTAACTCTTACTAATATTCCTGGATACTAACCATTTTTGGAGTAGCTGGATGCTCTCAGCTTGAAGTAACTTCTCTCACTTCTAAAGCATTAAAGGATTATCTATACCCCAGCAGTGACATTAACTACATTCTAAAATACAAAATTATATTTCAGAAGATGTCTGATCCCCCACTAGGATGAGCCTTGTTCCTAATACTGTGGCATACGAAAGCTCACCATGAAATTGAGGGATCAATAACTGCAGAGATAAAAGTCTATGCTTTCCTCAGACTTATGCAAACATTTCCCAAGATTGGTTCTCAAGGTGGGAAGGCTTAGGGACCTCAGTCAATTGACATAATAGAGCACATAAAGTTCA
>NW_022111307.1:867773-868864 GCF_000313985.2 Echinops telfairi
GGAAGGGATTGCAACAGTGCAGCAAGTGGAGCAGAGCAATGAAGTCCCAGAGGAATCTCAAAAATAGACTTCAGGGACAGGACTTGGCACCTCATCAGACTCAATCGGAATACATTCATAAAGGTCAACAAACAGACCTGGAACTATTTATAGCCCTTTTTTCTCTTCTTTCATGTCGATCTATATAAGATAGGCAGGGTAAACATTCCTGAGGAGAAAACAATGGGAAGGATGGTTCCGGGGACATAGGAGAGGGGGAGGTGGTGGAAAGGAAGTGGGGAACCAACAGACCCAGGGACAAGGGAACAACAATTGATCTAAAATCGATGACGAGGAGGGCATAGAATGCCTGGTGGAGTTTGATCAAGTACAATATATTGAGAGGAATTACTAAAAGCTGAATGTAGATCGAACATGATAGTGTAACAAGAGGAAAAGAAAAGGAAATAGAGGAAAGATCTAGGAGGCAAAGGACATTTAGAGGTCTAAATACAGGCATGTACATATGTACATATATTCATATATAACAATAGGGACATATATTTATGCATATATATTTGATGTTAAGTAATAAGTTAGCAGATGGATATTCAGGCTCTACCCAAGTACTCCCTCAATGCAAGAACACTTTGTTCTATTAAACTGACATTCCATGATGCTCACCTTGCTAACATGATCACTGAAGACAAATGGGTACATAAGCAAATATGGTGAAGAAAGGTGATGGTGCCCGGCTACTAAAAGATATAGTGTCTGGTGTCTTAAACGCTTGAAGATTAACAAGTGGTCATTTGTCTGGGAAGCAACAAAGCCCACCTGGAAGAAGCACACCAGCCTGTGTGATCATGAGGTGTGGATGGAATCAGGTATCAGGCATCAAAGACCCCAAACAATCATAGCGATGCAAACGAGGGTGGGTGGAGTGGAGACCCAAGTCCCATCTGTAGACAATTGGACAACCCCTCACAGAAAGGTCACAAGAAAGGGACGAGCCAGACAGAGTACAGCATAGCACAGATGAAACACAATTTTTTTTTTTAACATTTTATTAGGGGCTCATACAACTGTTATCCCAATCCATACACACATCA
>NW_022111307.1:870540-884574 GCF_000313985.2 Echinops telfairi
AAAAAAATAGAAATAAAGAAAGGTAACTTGTTCAGAGGTTTGTGAACCTCAAATGTACAATCGGTTCTACGGAAATCTAATGTGTCAGAGCCATAAAGGATATGATCTCATATATGGGAAATGCAGATACAGAATATAAGGTGCTTGCTCAAGGACACTTAGCAAATTAGAAACAAAAAAATCAAAATATCACGTTTTTTTCCTTTTCTTTGTGCTATTTTATATTTATAATCTTTAGGATCTATATTTTATCCCCACTTTGTTCTTCATTCTTAAAGCACAGGAATGGTGCTGTCTGTGAGTCATGACAGAGACCTTGTGACATTTAGACATGTAGCAGGAAATTATCAGTAGCATGAAAAAAAGGGCAGGGCAGTTTGTTTACCATCGCATATGCTATGGCTTAACACATCACTGCAATACCCCAGTCAATCATGATCGAATGGAGGAGTCCGCTTCTTTTTCCATACTTTCTTCTGCAATTAATTTGAGAAATAAAGTTGAAAAATAATACAACTATCAACTGATTTGGAATAAGTAACCATGAGTCATGGGATGAGAGACTGGTTTTAAAGTAACTGGTTGTAAAGAATATGTTATGACTTGTCATTGGATTCTTGAGAGATTAAATAGAAAAAACACTTGGAACTTATGACAACCCACTGGGCAAGAATTTAATCACACATGAAATATAGACTCTTGCACGCAAGTACCTCTCCCCAAACACAAAAACTCAATCTTGATCTCTAATACATAAAACCCAGCTGGGACTTGCCCATCTACCAACTATGTGGTGTCAATTTCCATATTAACCCACTGCTTCCTTCCTTGCCTTTGCTGGTTATAGAAAAATTCAAAGACATCATCTCATGAGGTCTCCATACTATGCAAGGTAGGCAGAGTAGCATTGTCATCTGTTTTATATATAATAAGGACACAGAGTTCCATGAAGCCAAGATCCAGCTTGACACAAGGATTTAATTTATCTACATTACATTTTGTGAATTTCAAATGTAAACTAAGCTATTATCAGCCCGGTCGTTTTCTTAGCCTCTCTATCATCAGTTGACCTTCTTGTCTCTAGTTGATCTCTTTGGAGCCCTGGTGACCCTATATGGTAAGTGTTGGACTGTTAAGCACAAAGTTAGTGGTTCAAACCCACCAGCCACTCTTCAAAAGGAAGATGAGATTGTCTGAGCCCATAAAGGTTTTCAACCCCTGAAAGCCTATGGTGAGCTGCTATCAGCCAGAACCTACTCAGTGGCAGTGGGTGGGTACACAAAATGAGAAGTCTCAGATGCTCCTCTGCTGGGTCAGGGATTCAAGGGCTGAATCTGAGCAAGTCTCGGAATTCACTCTGATCTCTTCGTCATTCATGCAACTTTTCAAGTCATTCAATAAAGTGTCTGTGGTCTAGGGTACAACTTGAGAATCACCTGCTATTTTAGTACTTCAAAAAATCATTTGGAATGGGAAAAGGAGCAGTTCTTCAAAACTCTTCAACCAAGAGTTACCAGATTACCCAAACGATCCAAAGGTAAACAAAAGGTATGTCACTGTATTATATCAAAAGTAAACAAAGGTTTACCTCAGTACTAAAACATGGATGTTCCTAGTAGTTCTACTAAAGATGGGCAAATTGTGGAAACCACCCACATGAAGGAACACTTGTGACAATAAATACGCTAATACATGCAACCACACAGACGTATCATGAAACCGAGTTAAGAGAGAACAGAATGCTAAGGCAGGCACCCCCAAAAAGCCATGTCTCATTTTATTTATAGGAAGTATAAGAAAAGCCAAATCTATAGGGACAGAACGTGGATTACTGACTGTCTTGGCTGGGGATGTAGGGCAATTGAAGATTGGATCTCAAGTGGGTACAAGATTTCTTTTTAAGGTGATGAAAAAGTTCCCAACTTTGTAGCGATGCTGCAGAAACAATATGTCTCATATCTACTACTTTCAACATAAAGATTCATTTGAACTTTTTTATTTAATGTGTAGTAGGAGCTCTTGGTCCTCCAGGGAAAGGAATACTGCACTTGGGGATCGAAGGCATGAATCTGAGTGCGTCCTTCTATCTACTATCTCTATGACAATGGCCAAGTCACCTAAACTCTAGAAGCCATGTCTGTGATTGAAAATAATGCTGTTTTTTAATAGTGTTATTCTGTGAGTCAAATAAGGAAAACATTTAAAAAGTGTTACACATCATTTTCCATTCCTCATTCTAATGATTAGTTCATGTAAGGATAATGTGGACTGTGTCTTACACACAACATAAACCCAACATGAGTACGAAGTACATACTTTTATTGCACGGAGGAATGAAAGAAACTGACATAGTAAAGAAAGAAATACCCATTTATTTAATATATGTATAATCATACCTACAAATATAGAAATGTTGACCATGGGCTGAGCATACCCTGATGTACTGATCTTGTTAAAACCAGAAGGAAAAGTCAGCAATAAAGATTATTTAAATGAGCAGAAAAAGTAGATACCAATCAGAATATCCAAGTTTCTAGTATTGGGGAAGTGCCATGTATTTGGGTGACTATTCGTGTAAACATTACATACCTGACAAATATACAAGCCCTTGGTTATAGGGCAGAAACATCCACAGTATTTTATCCCTTTGCTCACGAAATCCCTAACAAGGTAGTGGATCAATCACTTCATGAACCTTGAGTCTATCCCTTTGCTAGGGAATTTATTAAGGTGACAACTTTTCAGAAAGAGACAAACAGCTAGTGCTTTGGCCACAAGCTCCATCACGATGGGCCCTCTTCACTTTCCTCAGCTCCCAGCCAGCTTTGGATTCACTCTTTCTTACGGCCAAAAGGTAAGCTCACTGCGTATTACTCATCATACATAGAATTCAATTGTAATATGTTCAGAAAAAATCCCTTTAAAAGAGCAGAGGAGAAATAGGTCCATACATAGGCCTCCTTCATAAAAATAATCATTGTGACAATTAGGGTACACACGCTACCAAAGTTCTCCCGCATATTTGTATCTACAGGCTCACACAGGCATGCTCATAGTGGAGGCAGGGACACCTGCTTGGAAGGGGCTGATGAACATGACCAATTTGTTGATTTTTCATCTTTTATGAACTGCCTGAAATGCCAGTTTCAAATCTCCATCCACTTATTCCTGGAGCATCAATTATTTGGAAAGATTTGTGTTTGAGAGCTCCTGTGTTCAAATTACATTAACTCATGACATCATTCATATACCGAAAATTCCCCAATTTTTCATTTTTCTTTCACTTTACTTAAAATAATGCTACCCTAATCTTGTCCATCATTATGAAGTTAAATGTTTCAAACATTCGTTTATGGACCTTCTCTCTGACAATATATCAAAAAAAGCTTTCTCCGTCCTAACCTAAAACGATTTACATATATTTCCTCTAGTACCTTTAGGATTTCATAGACATATATTTTATGGAACTATTTCACTTTGGGGGACTAAGGGATAAAGTTAAAAGTTAACTGTATTTCTGAAGGAATGACCCGATTGTTCGAGCATGGAAGTGCACGGCCATCTCCCGCTGACGGGGTGCCTCAGTGGGCTGTGCCAGCTGCTTGGCTGGCTTCCCTTCATTTCTGGATCGCTGTTCTCACGCCAGTTTTGGCCTCTGAGGAGTTCTTACCAACTCAGCAACTCATTTGAAAAGACATTTATTTCTAAATGCAGCATTTCGAGCTGGTTTACAGCAAAGGGCTTGTCCAGGGGACCCTGTCCACCACAGAAACCCTGCACACATAGCAATTTGAGAGACCAGCTGACCCCTGAAAAACCAAAGGCTCAAACCCACCAACCACTCCGTGGACGAAGGATGTGTCAGCCTGCTTCCTCACAGAGTCCCAATCTCGGAACTCGATGGGGAAGCTTTCCGTTGGTCTACAGGGTTGCTATGAGTGAATATTGATTCAAGGGCAATGTAGTGCCCACTCGATTGTAAGACAACTTAACGCTTCTCCAATCTATTTCCTACATAGCAGCCAGCACGATGACTTAAGAACCTAATTAAATAATACCACTTTCCTGTTCAAACCCCTTCCCAATGTCATGAAGGTCCACACAGCAACACTCATGATATGAGCTGTATCCTGCCCACTTGGGCTTCAGCTCTTGCCATTTTCTCTCTACAACTCCAAGCTGGGGCAACAATGACATCACAATCCTAGGGCTGCAGGACCTTCGTACATGCTATGTCATTGTCTTTGCCTCTTGCCTTGTAAAGAGGTGCCTTCTTGTACTTCCTATTTCAATAGAAAGCTGTATTTTCAAATAGATCTTCCTGAACCACCCTTTGAGGATTACCATCGATTACTTTAAATCACCAGTACAGGGCCCTTTTGGTCATCTTCAGAGTACTTTCAAAACAGGTGTATTTACTTGTTTTCTTAAGGCCTACCTATTGCAATACTGTAAGCTCCGTGAGGACAGAGATCATTTCTGCCTCGATCACGCATACAACACCTATCAGACACACATGCACTGTGAAGGAATAAAGGCCCAGGGCCTACTCATCATTATGCTTCTTATGTGCAACAAAGTTTTACGCAGACCAGTGCCTGGGAAACACCTGCTGTGTTGGGTTTAATAGCTAACCATGAAGGACCAGCTTCCTAAAAGAGAGAGGCTCGAGAGATCTTTGCCCTATTTCTATTAAACCACAAATGTGCTTTCTTAGAAAAACAGGAGAATGCTTATCAATCTTTTTGTGATAAGGGTATTGATAACTAGGCTATGAAAAATCTAATCCCCCTGGGTCTGCAGAGGATTTGTTCATTAAACCTGCTGGGATTTCATTTTCAGAGGGGATTTCATGCTAATTGGTAGTGAAGAATACAGCTTACTCTATGGACTGGTGATACTCGCCCAGCCTAATCTTTTGTGCATTTCGTGAATCCAGGTGACAGTTATCTTTGTACACACACACACACACACACACACAGTAAAGGCTTCAGAAAAAGATAAGCCATTCCAGTTCCATCCCAAATAAAAAGGAACTTGGAGTGAAACCACTATCAAATTTCAAAACTCTTTCACACTCAATCACTGCCAAATCCTCGCAGAAAAGAACTGGTAGTTTTTAGACCGAAAAGTGCTAAACACTGCTGTGTACTAATAATATCTCTGAGCCACATGTAAACATCATTTACTAAGTTCTTTAGCAGCTAGGAAGAAGAACAGAGCACACAGGTTGTTGGAAAGTTGCATTTAGTAGCTCTGAGTCACAGGGGAAATCAAATGAATGATATCCAAGCACTGCTGTAGGTTGGCAAGTTTAACGACTACCCTCACACATCATCCCACTGTCTTGATCGACAGTAAAGTTTCAAATTACTTCCCTTTAGTAAATACACTATAATCTTGAAAAAGAAATATATAATCTCAATGTTTGTGAAATATACTGTCTATATTTCAAGGAAGCTCAAAACAATTCAATTTGGACTAGGATTTGCAATCAAAAAACTAATAACACTATTTTCTCAATTTTGAAAATGGTTTGAATGTTTCTTTTCAAAAGTAGGTGTGTGTCAGATAATGAATTATTGTCATAAATCTTTGGCTGGCATTTTAAAGTGAAGTTTCAATGATAAAATATTCAGTAGGAAGATGGTATAGTGCACAGGGCATGCATTTTAAAGTGACCAAGCAACACACATTTCATTGCATACTAGCTATTTTAAGCCTGGGCAAATTAATTTGCTTTTCCAAGTCTGGAGTTTCTCATTGGTGAAGATAAGTGAACATTTATGGGGTTGTTGAGAAATGCAGAAGACACACAAGAGACACACACACTAGTTTGTTATTTTTGATTACCCTTTTTCCTATAGCACACTCTCTCTGTTCCCCCACTGTATAGTTATTACCAATTACCAGAGGTTTAGGATAAAAAATACTTAAAGCTAGGTGTGTTAGTCTAGGTAAACTAGGGAAACAAATCCACAGAAATTTATATGTATAAGAGAGAGTTTTATATAAAGGTTAAGTGCACATCAAGAAAATATCCCTACCCAGTGCTGCCCAAGCCCACAATTCCAACATTAACCCATATGCCCGCAACCAATCAACAAAGTCTTCCTCCATCTCACAAAACAAGTATAATGATGCCAACTGCGGGGGGAGGGGGGGCAGTCAGTGAAAGGCTAATCATCTCAGCACTGGCAGGGGTCTCCACACGGCTGCTCCAGCACCCAGGGCTGCATCAGGGTAGGTCCATGTGGTTTCTCCTCAGGGACGTCTTGCAGGAAGTGAGCCTTGCCAGCTAAAGCAGGGGACTGGCTAAGGCAGCTGCACCCTGGTCCGACCATCAGAAAGCAAGAGACCCGAGAACCAGAAAGGCGAGCTTCACTGAGCCGTTTATCTCTCCACCATTTCAGCTAATCCCACATGTGTTTACTGGCCAGGTTGGCACAATAAACCTTTCCTATCTCACTGGGCTTAAATTAACATGATCTTCCTTTAGTGATTAAAACATTTAATATTGTATAATGTTTCATGGCTATTATTGTAGTCATCAATGATCACTGAATTGTAGAGGTGAGGAATAACCTTTATAATAACAGGATAGTTCAAGTCATAATGGTGAAATAACTAAGAGTGTGTCCTAGGGGCAATTCAGGAACAGAGACCCGCCTTCCACTGTGCACCTCTTCCTTCCTCCGTGCCCACTCTAGCACCCATTGTACAGGGCACTGCAAGCAGTGCAGAGACTCCTTCAACTCGGCCACTTCCTAGTCCCGCTGTGCACTCTTTCCAAATTTTAAATCCTTCTCCAAAGGATGCTGTACCCTGACTACTGACTGAGTTTCTACTAAACTCCAGACCAAACTCTGCCAAGAACACCAGACTATTTCTGCATTAGGATCTGTGCGTGCAGAAAGTGAAACGGGGACCAGAATCCTACATTCTCACCTACCATCTCCTCTTTGTCCAGTATTCTTCAGGTCAGCAGGGTTCTAAACCTCCATCATGTCTCCTGTATACTTTCTTCAGAATACCAATACCATAAGTGACAAAACATTATCTTTGGATAAGAATGCATCTCTATTTCCTCTCTCTTTAATATAATAGCGATGAAGGGAAAAGTTAGGGTGCAAACTTTATTTTTATTTTAATTACACCGTTCAAGAAGAAACCCAACCAATGCAAATCTCATAAAGGAAAGTAGATAAGCTCACTTAAACAAATGGTGCTGGTAAATACTGTTGGATTGAATCCAATTTAGGGTGACCCCCATGTGTTCTACAGTGGAATGTCTTCCGTGGCTATAATCTTAATCAAAAGCATAACCAGGGCTCTTCTTTCACCTGGTGGGTTCAAACTGCCAACCTCTATGTTCCACTTTAGCACCAACTATTTGCTTTACTTAGGGCTTTTAACGTGTGGCCACAGGAGTTCTTGTTTTGTTTTCCCATGATTTATCTGAAAGCACAAAGCTAGGTTTACAGCAAATCCTCTAGGGGGAACCTGTCCTTGTAACTCTCTGTACTGTCTCTCTTTGTATTTCAGTGTTTCTGCCTCATCATCTCTGTCTGTTTCTTTCGTCTCTCCTTCTGCTTTCTTTATCCCAGTCCTCCACCTCTTCTCTCGCCATTTTCCTTTAGCATCAGTGGACAGTTAAAAAAAAGAAAAAGCTGAAGAAGCATTTAGAATCAAGTCATGGATAGCTAGCCAAAATAAAACCTTGCATAAGAGAAATTCGATTTTTCCCTAGAGCACTAGATAGATAAAACAGTCCAAAGAAAATTAGAAACTATATGGAAAAAAATAATGGTTTCTTCTTGAAAAGCAAAAAGTAGTTCATTAAACACTGTCTGGGGCAGTCTGAAGACCCAGTGGGTCTAGAAAATGACTAAATAAATAGGCACATTTTTTAAAGCAATTAGGTCTAATGGGTCTAAACCACACACACACAGCATCCATTGGAGAAACAGTCCAAGCTCTCTCCACAAAATAAAGATGCAGTCATACAAATAGAGTGAATAATGATTAAAGTTGTTGCCATCCACTAAAGAATAATCATTTCTATATGTGTGTTGATTGAAGACTGAAAAAGTCCTATGTCTCAACTATAATTCTACTTGTTATGCAAGTATAAGTCATAAGGCAATAAGTAAAACACTGTATTATATTAATAAATGGCATTTTAATAGAAAAAAACAATAAAGTAATTTCTGGTGAATGCACTCTTATTCTGTTTTATTTCTCTTGAATATCTAAACTTATGCAACAGGCTCTGACATATCACCTGTGGAGCACAGTTGAGCTTTACCCTTCCAATGGCCATTCTTGCTAGCATGGTAAAGCCATACCGTAAAGGGCCAGCAGAAGGCAGTTATATCAGTGAAGGTTGAAATACAACACCAGAACCTAGGTACGCAGTATCCCAATAAAGAGAGAAAAGACTGAAGTTGACAAGGGTTTCCTCTGACTTGGAACTCCAAACCAAGGCCAAGTGGAAGCAGCAGTTAGGAAACCCAATGGCAGACTGCATTTGGAAAATCTGCTACAAAAGGTCTCTTTCAAGTGTTCAAACGCAAAGATGTCACTGGAAAGACTAAGATGTGCTTGACACAAATCATGGTATCTGCAAATACCTCATATGCATAGAAAACTAGACAATGAACAAGGAAGAGCAAATAAGAAGGAACACTTTTGAATTGCGGTGTTGGCAAAGAATGTACCAGAAAGAGTGTCGCTGAATGCAGCTCAGAAGAAAGCACAATGAGACGTCATCTCACAGGGGCTATCATACTTCCTGGAGGATCTGTGAAAGAGAAAAAGCCTCGCAACTAGAGGGACTAACAGTGGCTGAAAGAATGGGCTCAAACCTGAAAAGATTGTGAGGCTGGTGCAGAACTAAGCACTATTTCATTCTGTTGTACTTGGGCCTGCTATGAGTCAATACCGAACAATGGGAACTACTATCAAATGCCTATCAACATGTGCATACCTGCCTACCTCAAAGACACTTCAAATAACATCACAATCTCTCAGAGAGAAACACCAGACTGATGCAGAAGAGCCTTCAGTATTATTCTAGATCCCACAACACTAAAGGAGAGTGAGATTTAGTCCAGTAATGTACAGTTATACTAAAAATTTGATTTCTGTGACAAAAGGAGAAATTTTAAAAATCTACAAAAGTCAAGTCTAGATACTGAGAAAGTGATAATCTTATCTCTTTTTTCTTGGCTATCTTGAATAATAGAATCATTGTTATTGTTGCCTTAAAAGAGGAAAAAACAAAACAAGGCCAATTCTGAGCCTCAGCTTTTGTAGGTTCGGATGACAAGTACTTGGAGTCATTCATTGAGGTTCTGCGATTATTTGTAAAATATATCCCTTTCTCTCACCACTCAAAATTAATTGTCTCATTTTTGCGACTTTAAAAAATGTAGAAATCATCTTAAGGTTAAAATATATATATTTATTTCTTAAACAGAAAATGAATTTTATAAGCAGGGGAGGTATGGATGGGTAAGGACTGGCATGAAGTGAGTCACTGATAACCATGATATGCTTTATCAAATTCGATAAAGCATATTTGGATATTACAGAGTTCAATATTCTAAAAAATATGCACAAAAATGGGTGACTTAAAGGGCACAATAAATTCTTATGAACCTGTTATAAATTCTTATGACACTGCCACCTACACCCATATGCACAAATGTGTTTCCTGCAAAAATATTGGGTTCCCATAACTAACAGAGCCACGTGAAAGAAGAATCAGGTCATTTTTCTAAACATAGAACTATTACTGGGAGACAAGAAAGCTGTTCTAGAGAGTCTTTATTTGCAAAGTCAGCAAAAGTCAATAAACTGCGGCACTCAAATCTTGTTTCAATCAAGCCACAGAACAGCCACCCCTGGGAGGTATAAGTAACTGAAAAATAGATGCTATCCACGTGTTTCAAAATAAAAACACAGCTTTATTTACTTATTTTTTAATGAAGAAGTCTATTCACAAGAGGCAGCATTTAAAGGATACCGGGATGAAGTGCTATAACCCCAATGACCTTCAAGTCTAAGAATAAAATGGAACTGTACTCTTCATACAGCCTCCCAATGTTTGGAGTAAATTGCATAGAAATGAAGTATGTTCAGGATGACCAGCCACGGGCAGCAGAGATAGAACTGAATGTCACAAGTACACATGACGGAAGAGTTTTTCATAAAGCACATTCAAATAAAATGAGGCCACTGGGGTTGCCAACAAATTGAGCCTTTACCAAAAGCTGAACGAATCATTACATAGCGTTAAAAAATATTATGTAGCTTTCTAAAAGTAACACAGAATTCTGAAAAGGAACTGGCCAACTATATCTAGAACACATTACACACCTATATTTTCTTAGCTCCCAGGAATTCCTGTCTTCCAAAATGTGTTTCCAAATTACCTGTCCAGTTTGACTTCTAAAAACCTTCACACTATTACTTCAGTAGCACCTCTCTAGTCTGTTACCAAAGAGAAACACATTCCACCCCCCTAGAAAAGCGCAGTCATTCTTTGATTGGGAAGTCTTCCCTGATCCTTCCTGACAAGATTAATAACACCTTGCTTTACTCTCTCCAGACATTCACTGTGTTTTGCCCCCCCCCCCAGATGTAATGTTCAGTAGTACTGTAAATTACAAACAATAAAACGACCATCAAGTTGATCCTGACTTATAGGAACCTTACTTAGGGTTTCTGAGGCTATAAATCTTAACAGGAGCAAGATAGACTTTATCATCTATCTCTCTATATATCTATATATCTATGTATCTATCTATCTATCTATCTATCTATCTATCTATCTATCTATCTATCTATCTATCTATCATCTATCTCTCTATCCTCTATCATCATCTATCTTTTTGTGGGTATTTCCAGCAGAGCTGATGGTAGTTTTAAACTGCTGCAATCCCACACTTACCTGACAAACAAAATAGGACTCATTCACTCACTAACTCACTGCCATTGAGTTGAATCCTCCTCAGAGATCCCATGGGTCATGGCTGAACCTCCCCTGAGGGTTTCAGCGAATGTAACTCTTTATGGGAATACAAAGGCTCATCTTTCTCCCACCCTAAATTCTACAAAACAAATCTGTGAAATGCTTGGCCTTTATAATGAGGTAAATGATTGTAAAATAAACACATGTGATTAAGAACGGTTTAAGTAATAGGAAGCCTATAGCCTATGTCCATATGCTATAGTATACTACAGGGTATAGTGTTACTATAACGGATGAAGAGTGGATTGGTTGAAGTGTTTGCTGATGTTTGGTTGATTGTTCGGGACTTTAGGTAAGAACATAGTGGTATCGAACAATCAGATCACTTCTTTAATAACATCACATAACACATAGTGATGAAACAGACAATACAGTCAGAATTTTAACCAATGGCTCTTGATCCCTAGTAAACTAATGTTTTTATCTGCTTGCTGCTCATAGTATAATTCACTCTCAATAAGTTCCTAGTTTATTTTCACTCAGTGAAAATTTAATTAAGGCGTAATGAGAAAGAAATCTGAAGATCAATTAGCAGAACAAAGTTTGAAAGGAGGCAAATGAAGTTCAGAAGAAAGGGAGTCGAAGCAGCCTTCAAAGCCCAGCTCCATCAGGCATTTGAATCATGATTACTTCCAATGGAGGCCTCCTTCCTGGCTTCTCATTTCCTGAAGTATGAGGCAGGTGTTGGAATCTCTACCACAGTGTTTCCTGTGAAGTTAATGATAATGTGTGTGAAACCTAGCCTTGAACCTGGCACACCATCAACTTTTGGTTGACTGGAATTTTAAATAGTTATATTCAAAGATCTGCATTTTGGAGGCTGAGAATGTATTGCCTATCTTTTTTTTTAATGTTGTCTATATAGAAAATCATTTTGATATACAACAATATTTTAAAAATTCATCATATGGGGTGCCATTTTCAAGACCTCCCCAACTTAGAATCATCAGTTCTAAATAGGCAATTAGACTCTGAAGAGAGTCGTAGCAGTCCACCTCGGGTAAAACCCTACCAACGTAAGACACCAAAAGAGAAATGTGCAGTGAGATAAGGCTCTCTTTCTGGATTCTTGGAGAAGACAACTACTTTGCGTTTAGTCGTAGGAAGGGCCGGCACGATGGAGGAATACTGAGTTCTGAATGTGGAATTCTAGTGGTTTCCCCTTAGCAAGTGCTTAAGAAAACAAAACAAATGGAGTGGGGACAATATAAAAATACTCCTTAGCTGAAAAGCATAGAAACCTATTGCTGAGTGGTTCTTCGACAGTTATCAAAACTATCACCTGAAAGCCGTGCACCCCCACCTTCTTTTTACAATGTTTGCATCCTGGTAGGGTCCTCATCACTCCTTGGTTCCAAGAGGGTGGGGGTGGGGGGGAGAAAATCCAATAAACTCCCTAGGACTGAGTAGAACTTCCACTTTGGGTTTCCAAGAATTTAAATCTCTATAGGAGCAGATAGTTTCTCCTTCACCCATGGAGTGCATGGTGGATTTGAGCCATTCAATGAGCAGCTCAATGTATAACTCACTGAGTGAACAGGGCTCCTTTGGTAGAGACTAGGGGCACATATTTACTGAAAATAACATGGACCTGTATTACACTTTGGGCCGTGCATCGCAAGGTCAAAAGCTCCAGCCCACTGTTTGCTATGCAGGAAAAAGAAGAGATTTCCTGCAATCATAAAGAAAGAAATAGGAGGCAAAAGCTATTTATAAAGGTATAGCTATAGGCATGTATATATATATATATATATATATATATATTAATTTATAATGAGAGGGATGGGGGCCAAGGTATATATATTTATATGTTAAGTATTAAGATAGCAGGTGGACTTTGGGCCTCTACTCACAGCCTCCCTGAATACAAGAAGACTTTGTTCTGATAACCTGGCACTCTTTGATACTCACCTTCCCAACATAATCGCTGAGACAAAATAGGTGCATAAGCAAATGTGATGAAGAGAGCAGATGGTGTCCAGCTATCAAAAGGTATAGCATCTGGGGGTCTTAAAGGCTTGAAGTTAAAAAAAAGCAGCTACCTAGCAGGAAAGCAAATAAGCCCACATGGAAGAAGCACATCAACCTGTGTGATCATGAGGTGTCGACAGCATCAGGTATCAGGTATCAAAAGATCCAAAACAAACAATTAGATCAATATGAGCAAGGGGGAGTGGAGTGGAGACCCCCAAGCCCATCAGTAGACAATTGGATATCCCCCAACAGAAGGGTTACAAAAATGGAATTATTCAACCAAGGTGCAGTACATCACCAACGAAACACACATCATTCCTCTAGTACCTGTATGCTTTCTCTCCACCCCCCCTCCACTACCATGACCCAGTTCTATCTTACAAATCTGGTTAGACTGGAGAACACACATTGGTACAAATAAGAGCTCTTGACACATGGAATTCAGGACAGATAAACCTCTCAGAAACAGTCATGGGAGTAGCAATAGCATGAGAATTGGGGAGGTGGGAAGGAGGAAGGGGAAGAAAAGGGGAACTCATGACGTGATTGCATTATATAGCCCCCTCCCAAGAGGGTGAATAACAGAAATATGGGTGAAGGGGCACAACAGACCGTGTAAGATTTGAAATAATAACAATATATAATTGATCAAGGATTCATGAGGGTGGGAGAGTAGGGGAGCAAGGGAGGAAAAGAGGAGCTTATACCAAGGGATCAAGTAGAAAGAAAATATTTTGGAAATGATGATGGTAACATATGTACAAATATGTTTGATACAAATGATGTATGGAATGTTATAAGAGCTGTAGGAAACCCCCATAAAATGACTTAAAAAAAAAAAAAAAAAGATCCACGGGCTCCGAAACCCACAGAAGTAGTTCGCTGTGTCCACACAGTCAGGCGGTGTGTTTTGCTTGGAAACTGGAGAACTAGTGGAAGGCTCAGTTTGGTAAGTATTAGATGTATGACTTTGGGTAGAAAGCATTTTGATTCTAAGCTGCATTTTTGTGAGTGTGTATGGG
>NW_022111307.1:885813-892049 GCF_000313985.2 Echinops telfairi
TCAGTTCGTTACACGGAAACTCACTGAATGGTGCTGAAGTGCTGATCTTTGGTTCACTTTGTAAATCTGAGAGTTCCCTGAAGATTATTTTCTGACAAATGATAGCCAGCGTCTATCTATCAGGGGCCAAATTAAGACCAAATCAGGCCCAAAAAACATCATCCTCTGGTCATCACATCCAGCCTGCGATTCAGGAGGCTGAAAACCTGAAGTGCAAGAAGGCCAACAGCCTCTTGGAAATCCATCAGTGGGCTGCATGTACACCGTGGTAAAAGGCGCACCCATGCAGAGAGGTCAGTGACCCCTCAGGATGTGCCGTGCTCCTCTTGTCCCCTGGTTGTCCAGAGTCAGCCCCCTTTTTAACTTTTGTCGAAAACACTTCCTTTTTGTTCCTCCGCTCTAACTAGGAAATTCAGCCCTGACACTGACACAATACTGCTCTTCATAGGAAGGCCAATGACTAGGTGCCAGATGGGCTGAGGAGATTACAACATGTTTCCTGCTCCCAGGGTGACTCAATGGGGGCTGATAAAAGAACTGATATTCAAGAAGTCAGCTTCCCCAAGCAGAATTATGAGTCACAGTTCCCGGGGAAACCTCACTCTTCAACCACATTGGCTGGGACGCCGGGGGTGGGGCTACTCCTTGGCTGGATCACAGCAAAGGTCACTGAGGGAAATACTGCCAGGACCACTGGGGAGGCAGCAGCACCAAGTAACTTCCTTGGTTTTTCAATAAGAGTAACACAGATACCTCTCCCTTATCTTTTAAGGATGGTGCAAGGCACTCTGCTACAGCGCAGCACAGCTGATAAAGGGAACTCTCAAATTTACAAAGTGAACCAACGATCAGCACTTCAGCACCATGCAGTGAGTTTCCGTGTAACGAACTGACCTGATGACAGGGCCAGTTTGCAGTAAAATACAATGGGAAGGGACATGCATTCATTCATCTAGCAAATAAGAATTAAGCACCTAACATGTGTCCATATGTCAATCACAATTCCAAGTAACTGTGTGACAAACAAAATAGACATGTGCCTGCTTTCAAATAGCCTAAAGGGCAGAGATAAGAAGAGAGAAATGGAGAAGGAAGGAAGGAAGGAAGGAAAGGCATGAGAAAGTTAAAAAGGAAATGTCAAGGAGAAGAGGGGAATTCACACAATGTCAAGAAATGGAGGACGCAATGAGAAAACTATAGTAGGCAAGAAGGACTGAGAGTGACTGCCAAGGCTATTCTAGTTTGGATGGTCAAAGAAGGCCTCTATAAAGCAATAATTGTGAAGGACTTAAATAAGAATACATTGTAGAATTAAAAAAGAATGAATTATAATCAAGGGTTATGTTGAAAATTCAGAGTGCATCATGGTACTGGTCAATCAAATGGGTCATCCAATGAGGAAGGGCAGATAATGGTTAGACAGCCAATAGAGCCACATAGTAGTGAGTCCTAGCGAATTCTCAGCCCTAATTATAACATATTCTTTCCTATGTGAAGGCCTTGTGGGATTACCAAGGTAGTACGTTTTCTCCTAGTTCCTTCGTTTTCAACTGCACTCTGTCCCATTTAAGGCTTTCTTTCAGTCCTAGGTCTGATTTTCAACAGGATGCTTGAAAGGACACTGAAACCAAAATGCATGCAGGTAAGATAATCCGACACTCAAGGGATCAAAATCATGCTATTGCAGAATATCGGAGCCACGGCTATATGATCACGAATTTAACATATCTAAAACCCTCTCACAGAGAAGAAATATGATATTCTGGTGTTGAGGGGAATTATATTCAGAAAGTTTTGTTGTTGTTGTTCTGTTTTGTTTTAAGGAATATCCCTAGGTTCTTTACATGCAATGTAAAAACCATTAGATTATGTGTTCTGTTCCGAACAACCAATTAAACACAAGAAGTACATGGAAATGACAAAAACAACAAATTTCAGTTATAGGTGCTCAAAACTTTGAAGACTTTAAGCAGTCCGAACATGTTACTGGCTTCAATGAGATGTTCACTCACCAGAGGCATCATAGAGGGTCAAAGCAGTAATTCTAAGGATGGGAGACTAAAGCTCCCACCCATCTTGCCCCAAACCTGATTTAAATGATCTGATTCCATGGAGACTATGTTTATTATTCAACTCAACAAACATTGGTTGCTCATGGAAGCTACAGCCAATGACAGAATGAGACCAAAGGCAGAATACAGATTCAATGTGAGAGAAAACCAATAACATTTGTTTTTATAAGGCCTTAAACAATTGCCATCAACAAAGCCTCATCCACCAGTGGCTCAAGGTTGAAAAACAGAGTGGTATAATCACTGTCAGCCATGTCCTTTCTCATAGGACCTAAATCAGGAGCTAGGTAGGATTCTGGTTGGCGTGGATGTAAAAGATATGGGAAAATCCTGTTTTACACATACCAGGCCACTTTCCTGGGTACTCTCTGCCCATGAAGACTATACACATGCCAGAGATTCCTCCTGTCACAGGATTCTGTCGATCGTGTTACCACTAAATATAATCATTTAGCATTATTTTCTTAAAGCATTCATGCAAAAGAATTGGTTCATTGCCCTATGCATCGATCATATTTTAAGAGATTCTCTCAAATCATTCACTTACCTGAAGCACCACTTTGCAGGATCCCACAGAAGCAGAGACTCATTACGCACCACAAAAGTCCCATCCTGTCAACATAAATGCAAAGGAAAGTCTTTATTACCCTCAAGTGCTTACATAATAAGCATGCATGCGCATGCATGCCAACTGTATATAAGGAAATGCTTTTAGAATATTACACATATTAATTAATTTAATAATAAAAACAAACCAATAAGATAGGGTTTTACTTTTGTTGTTTTTCTAATCCCGATCACAGATAAGGACACTGAGGCAGGTTTCATTGGACAAGGTCCTTTAGCCAGAAAACCATTAATCCACGATTCAACTCCGGAAGTCTAGCTCCAGAACTGCATCATAATTACCGATCTGTAACTGCCTACTTGAAAAATACTTATCTGCATTTTGTTTTCATTAGGAGTTGCATTTCTGGCACATAATTTTGACCTTCTTACCTCCTTTGCATTGCCATGTCGATGCCCAGGTGGAAATACTCTATGCTTCAGGCCCCTTCCTTCTTAGTGCTGCAGAGAGAATCCAGCAACCCTGGAATTGGACTTGGGCTGCAGTCCATTGCACTCTTGAGTTTATATTAAGGGGAAATAGGTATGTATTTCCTCTTGGCCCTGCTTTCCTCTCCTCACCAGACGAGACCCCGGATGAGCCTGGAGTCCAGCTTCTGTGATCTTGAGCCTTCCTATTGATAACAGTCGGACGCTGCCAACTACCTAGAACCATGTCCTTACCGTTGGTGTGTGATCTTTAATGCAGAAGGTCTGGAAATTTAACAACTGTAGCAGAAATATTTTCTTCCCTACAGCCATATCTTGCCCCTGGTAGAACTTCTGTAGGGTTATAAATAAACAAAGAGATTGCTGAGAAATTCAGTGCCTGGAGCCTCTGCTTTCTGTTTTGAACACAACAGAGCCATATGAATATTAAGGTGCTCAGAGAGGTCTTAGTAACTTGTTCAGAGGACACTTCTAGTGAGAAATGGAGGTAGGATTTGTGTTTGTGCCTAGCTACAGTCTGTGATCTTACATACAGTTTCCTGATAACCTAGGCCATCAGTTTCACAACCACAAGGACCCATCAGCTAAATGAGGTACTTGATAAAAAGGATGACAATATAACCTGTTACTTAAAAGGTGATCTATTTCAAAGAGATCCATTACCATAAAAGCTTAAACTGGTGCTGTCCAGTCAAATCAAGGTGCACGTTCATCCCAAAGGGCACTATAGTTTTACCTAGCTGCCTCCAGCCACCTCTGTTGACACACGTCACCAGAATTCTCCCATTCATGTAACAGTTCTACCCTGATTGTATACAAATCATGGATGAGTTTATTGCTTCTCCAACTGCCTTTTTATATCACTGATTAAGTATCTCCTTCTTCCCACCCCCATACCCATTTCCACCTCTTATACTAATGCCTTACCTCCTTCAGTCTTTCATTTCAACAACGAAACAGGTACTGATCATTTACTGTTTACGGATCACTCTGATATAGCTACAGGGAGCTCTAGTGAGCAAGATGTAGGGCCTCTTATAATGGCACTCATTCCAATTAGAGTCAAAGTCTATGCAAACCATTGAAATATATCAACTATATACAGAACACACACAAGCAGACACACACACTACAGGAGAGCCCAAAAATTATCACCGGGAAGGTCAGTGCCAAGCAGTCTCTCAGGGACACAACTGTGCACAAAAAGTCACTGTGGTACAGTCAAACAGAGATAAAAAATAGTCAGAGAGAAATAGATAAATGCTATTTTGGCCCAGCAAAGGAAACAGATTACTGCAGACCAGGCAATCAAAAGAAGACTAAACACAAGAGGTGGCTTTTGAACACAGTGAGAACCTGTTTGGACACTAAGAATCAGGGCAAATGGAAAATGTGGAAAACGCAGTTCTGAGAGGAGAACACTGCTCAAAGGAAGGGAAGGTAGGGCACATCCATAGGAAATAGTCTATAAATAATTCAATTTGATGCAAGTACAAAGTATTAAGGAAAGAACTTCAGAAGATATTGTAGGAAAGTTTGTAGTGGTAGAGGCTTGAATACCAGGCGAAGGATCGGGGATTTACTTTAAACAGCAAATGGAATTAGGCAGGTCTCTGAGTGGAGGAGTGATATGATTCTCAAGTTGTGCTTATGAAGATCATTCTTCCAGGCACGTATTGGATGGTTTGCCACTAAATTCTGTCTTGAAATCATCTTGGCTCCTAAGGCAGCCATCACCGAAATTGCTATCCTTCTAGCTTTCTGTCATCTGCAGCTTGATCACTATGTCTTCACCCAAGGCATTAATAAAAGTAATTAATAATTCTACATTTATCCTTGTCAGCTGAGAGCAACCAGATAGTTCATTGAAGATTCAGGACACACTCCTCTATTCTACTCTGCCCTCCCAAACTGCTGTTTGTTGGTTATTAAAACTAAACACACAAAAGCCTCACACTTTTAGATTCTCCCAATTTGCCACTTTATAAATGGCTGGACTTTTAGGACGACAGAAGACATCCTAATTAGTGTGATGGAGAACCCTAATTTTTATTCCAGGGACTAACTGGATTTTGCCAAAGACGACAAGGCATCAGGTCATCAAGGTAAATCTGATCTAAAGGTAACCTGTGTGGAACATAGAGCCAGGGTCAGTCCTACCCTGTGATGAATGACAATACAGCAAGCTGAAAAGACGTGAATGTGCAGGTTGATCTTGCCTGGCTAAAACCATAAAGGAAAGTGGGAGATGATAGGTTGGTCTGAAACCTTGGAGAATGCTGGTCCACTGAACATCTTACATTCAGCCTCAAGACTTTTTACTGGAACTATTGACCCTGTTTATCTCTGGGATTGGAAGGGGGCACTGGGTATTTTCAGAGATGGAGAACATTAGCAAGCAAAAGGACCTAACAATGCCTGGCTTCTAAGAGTTCGAATTACAACCTAGCTTTAGATTAGTATATGAGGTCTAACAGACTCGGCTGCTATTGTAGCCATAGAGGACATCTAGATGCCAAGCAACCCTGCAGGGCAGAGGAGAGAAATATCATAGTGTTTCCTGGCTTTAAATCTCCAGGTCTTTTTTCCCCTGGAAGAGTTGGTGGGTTTGAATCATTGACCGTAATCCATAGGGTCTAACCAATACACCACCAGGGCTCCTTTTGAGGAGACTACGAGACTGTATTTCTCCTTCAATTTCCGAACTCAGCATATAGTCCACATATTTAAGTTATGGTCACTCGTTGAAGCCCATCTATCCAGCTTATCAGTCCTCCTTTCCAGGAGCCTACCTGTTGCCATTCCCACTGGGGTATCCTGCTCCAGGTGGGATGAACTTCCTAGAACCACAAGTTGCTATGACCTGCCGCTTGCCATGACCTGCCCACTGATTACAACAAGCCAGCCCCCTTAATGTAATTATCTTTTCTATTATCTGTTGTGTGATTCCAATGAAATGAAATAATCTAAAAGTCAAAACCAGAATGACAGATTACAGATGCAGAGGGCCAGAGTAGTGAGAGGATATATAGGATGGGGGTGGGGATAGCACAAAGGAATTTTCTGGGCCGATGGCATAGCATGATTTTAGTGTTAAGTTACATAATT